>NC_092345.1:66584133-66884133 GCF_963676685.1 Mytilus edulis | reverse complement strand
TTGGGGACATTCTGATGCAAGTCATGACGTATAGTCATGACGATGAAGGCCACATCATAGAAAACCTGCTAGAACAGTTTGAAGAGTAATGCTTGGTAATAAAACATAATTATACGTAACAGGGGCACGCAATGAAGGCTTTCAACATAAATCAGTGCCGCAACTACCAAGATAAATGGCTCTCAGCTGGGGATGGACAAGTTGTAGTTGTATCCTTTCAACGACGAGTTGCACAGTTGAACTGTTATAGCTGCGAAATTGTTAGTGCGTTCTGCGATTCAACTTGATGATATAACTGGACTGTGTCTTGATGTTTAGCCCCACTAGAATCACCGATCTTATTGAATGTCCCTGTACAGTTATCCTTAGCATAACATATATATCATCAAACTATTTTAACTCTTTTTGCTATGATGACGTCTTTATTTTCACGCTTTTGAGATGTTGCCTGTTTAAAAGCTTCATCAACATCATTCAAAAGCAGGAAAACAAATCTACCTTGCTTCTATTTTTGCAGATCTGCAATGGCAGCTTGTTTCCAATTTATTTAGATGCGTTGCATCAATCCTTCCCTCTATGCATGACAACTCCATGTTTTGTATAAGGGGTTCAATTTAGCGCGATCGGCAAGATTGAAAATTGGCACGAAATCAGTTCCAGACAGTGTGTCGTCGATGGATTCTATTATTTCGACAAGCACAGTTCCATTGATAACAGATTCCTGGCTTAAAGCTTGCTTTCTTTTTTCGTCTTTGGATTCTGCCTACTTGCCATGTTGTCAAGTTTTATGAAAAAAAAGTAAGTGTGATACTTGACCTCCTGTGATATTACATCTGCAGTACTTATTTTGGCTTCTAGAGAACAGTGTATTAGTGCTTATGCATACACAGTTACGCACTCTTTTCTCGAACTTGCAAAATGACGATGTATCGTGAAGATCGCCCGAAAAAAATACACTGCAGTCGTTGTTCTTGTTAATTCAACATAAATCTACTGGGACTGGTTATTTTACTGTCGTTTTTTTTTCAATCGGCTACTTATCTTCAACTTCAGAAGTATGTTTTCGTTTTACCTGGCGTATTATTTTAAGATCCGAAAATGTGTTTCGATAGGATTTGTGCCATTTTGTCTTGTGATTCTGGAGTGTTTCTGCGTTTCCATAGCCTTCATTCAACTGTTATAAATTGAGCGATGGGAAGAAAGACTTTAATTCGCAACAACTTTGTTTGTTAGCATCAAAGAACTGATTACCAGCTCAAATGTTCATGTCTCTTTTTGTGTCTGTTTGGGATTGTAAATTCTCACGTGTTCTCTCTTGTCATTGTGGAGATCGCCAGAAAATCAATAAGATGCTAGATTGAACTCCTTAAAAAATCCACATCTTCCAAAGGTCTTGATCTTATACAAATAATAAATGTGTATATTTATATACACAAATGTGTTGTTTTTTGTGTTATCATTTGAACGAGACGAGGTCAATACGCTATATGGACCTGTTCAGACTATACTGACCGATGAAGAAAGTTGTAAAAGGACCTGTTCAGACTATACATCATAGCATTTATCAGGAATTACTCGGATAAGTTATAAAATCAGTGCATCTGAACAATTTTTCAAAGAGTTATGTCCTTAGAAATACTAATGACATGAAAAATGTTATTCATAGGGCTCTCGAGTGCACAATTCTTGCCAGATTTTGAAAAAAAATATATCATTATAATTTTCAATCACAAATATCTCAGACAAGTTTGAAAATCAGTGCCTATTAAATCATTTTTAAGAGAGCAAGTTATGCCCCTGTGAAATATTGAAATGAGTTATATTGGCGATCAGTGGAAATTGCATTGTATTTATTCCTAAATATAAAAATAAGAAGATGTTTAATGCTTGCCAATGGGACATTCTCCACAAGGGACAACATGACACAGAAATTAACGGAGCACTAGCTACGAAAAATTATATTGTTCAATCATTAACGAAAGTAAATTACTGATATAGCGAGATAAAATTATCGATTTTAACAAGCATTTTGGTTCAGTTTTGTCAAAATTAGCAAAGAAACATTTCTAATGAATTTTTCACTTACAAGTGATTTTTTTTTACCACATTAAATTCGTATTCATGTGACTCGTGACTTCAATTGAATCTCTTATAATTAACCCTGCAATGTTACGCATGAATTCGAAATAAGGGTAAACCATTTAATTGACTGATTCGACCCACAAAAACTTATTCTTATACAGGTCAAAACGAATATTCACATCATGCGCGTAGCTACGTTTACGTCAAAACGCCCGGGCGTACACTTAAATTTTGAAAATAAAACAAATCTTCGACATAGAATAAGAAAAACTGGTCAAATGCACATCAGACTTGTGCTTCTTTTTTCAATGGATTGTAATTTTGAATAAAAAGGGACTAAATTTTCTAAAATAGAACATTTAATATATGTGTTCGAATCTTTTGTAAAAGTTTGAATCTACTATGAATTCTACGTACTTTTCTTATAGTTAAAGCAATTCACTACCTGCTCAGATTCGATATGCTGTTTGTATTTTTGTCGAGCCTGTGATTTATGTCCCAAAAGCGAGACAAAGCGGCGTCGATATTTTGGTTCCGAATGTGCATAAAGTCTTTTGAATGACTCTCCGTGAAATTTTACGAGAGTTGGACAGAAACTTTTTATGATAAAAGAGTATTCAGAGCAATAATAATAATGCAAGTATACCTTTAATTTTCCCGTATCTTAAGGACAAAATGTATTTCTTTCTGTAATTAATAAGTGGTCGCAGTTTGGGCTTACATTTTGTTATTTCTCAATTACATTAACTACTTGTCGAACCTTCATCGAATTTTATAAAAATGCATGCCGAAGAAGCTTATTCGATGACTAATGTCTAAAGCTAAAATTTTGAAATCATTTGTTTTCGTTCATTTTTCTGTTCTTTTCTGATAGAAAGATAGCCGGACTCTTCTTTACGCAATTAATTGTTTTACATGCTCAATTTATAAACCTTCATAGATTGTCGTGAAATATCCCAGATCAAGAAGAAAGTATAAAAAGAAAATTTTGGATTTTTTTTAAATCCCTTTAAAGGAATGATAAATTGATTCACTTTTTGTGGGAAAAAAATCCTAGGTGTTCCAGAACATTTTAAATATTGCACCTCTTAGAATTATTTTTTTAGTGTTTATTAAAAGGTTCTTTTGTCGATTGTATGCTCACTCACGTCACCCTTTAAACTTATTTAGAAGTAATATTGGTTTGGACGTTTTCTCTAAAACCAATCACCATTAGGCTAGCTTCCAGTTTAATACGATGAATACGTTAACATATTACAAAATTTAACCAAAACAAATTAACCATTTAGATTCAAAAGTATGTTGCTATCAATGGTTTTTACTGACAAGAATCATTATGGTATCTCATTCTCGATAGTTTTCGGGGGCTTAGTCCCTTTCGAACCAACTACCAGCATGTGCTTTAACATTGAGCGGGTGGCATCTGTCATATCCCTCGCCAAGGTTCGGGCGTACACGTAAAAATGACCCAGCTACGCCACTGCACATGTCATATGCATGTTGTTTTAACTTGACCTATAATATGGAATCAAACAGACCTAGAAAAATCCAATTGCACTAATTCGCTATCTATTTTAAAAATCTATTATATGTTTTTAAAAATAATTAGATTGTGTCTAGACTGAAATACATGTACGAAATGCTAATACATAATTTCGACTCGGTTTATGCATCGTAAATTGTTTATTTTATACTTTTTTATTTGGATATACGTTTAAGGATGTTGAAAGGTCAAATATGAAGATTTGAGTCAAATTCGACAGCTATAAAAAGTTAGTGCCCCTTTAACAACACAGGCACTTAATTGACCCCCTAATACATGCTATATACTTTAACAAATTAATTAGGTATATAGGGGGAATCTGAAACAAGTGCCTGTGTTTAAACAACTATAGGTAACCGTACGGCCTTCAACAATGATTTAGTCTTACAATGTAAACACATTTTTTTGGTTAATATTATCCCCTGGGGTAGATAGAAACACGTGGATAGAAATGTGTGCATTTTGGAGGACATTTGAACTCTGTTCTTTATTCACATTATTTGATGTCACCTACACAAAAACTAACTGTAAATATCATTACGCATTTTCGTTTCGTTTTGTCATTTCATTTTTCATTTCGTTTCGTTTTAATTTTTCCACGTTTCGTTTCGTTCGTTTTCAATATTTAGCATCATCATGAAGTCTGAATATGGAAAAAGGCGATAGAGACGGAGAAGGTAAAACGATCACACAGGATAACATTTCTTTCTTAGCTTATCAAGTTTCTACTTTGAAGTTCCATGTTATATGTTTTTTCATCTAATTTATAATTTTAACTGCAGAGTTTATTTAGTAAAATTCATGTACAAATATTTCTACTTTCACTTTAGCAAGATTAATTAGTCTAGGGAAATCACAGGAGTTTGAAATGATTAATCCTATCAATAACGGGGTAAAAATTTACCAAACTCGACTATCACAGAGCTTTTCTCGAAATTACCTATATATTGGGTTTGTTTTTTTGGAAATGAACAATATTATGTTCAATTTAAATATTGAATTTTCAAAATGGCCTCTAAAAGCAGATATATACATCAATTAAATCTGATATGTACATAGATATAGGAAGATGTGGTATGAGTACCAATGAGACAACTCTCCATCCAAATAACAATTTATAAAAGTAAAGTTAAACCATTATACATGTACCTTTGTGGGGGTTTCGTTTTGGAGTGGCTAGTTATGAATAAAAAAAAACATTTGAAGCTTAAATTAACAATTGTTTTGTCAGAATCCTGTATCCTGCAAATCATTGCATAAATATCACTTTTGATTTCATGTGTCCTGCCTGATATCGTTTCCTGTTTTCACTTTGTTGGAAATAGTTTGACTTTCACATGTCATGCTTACAAAAAATCAGCCAATTCATAGACAAGCTTAGACCCCAATGAGACCCATTGTGTACAGAGGTATAATATGATAACTATTTTAAAATGATTTATTTTGTCCAAAATTATCTGTCAGCTACGAATTTCCAAAATGTTTATTGGCCCTAACTAACACCCAACTACTAATTAATACTATCTGTGCCTCACAAATAAAATTTGCACTACAGACATGTCCCTTTTTAGTTGGATAAGGAGTACATGACACATTATGTATTGATTGAACCAATCTTCTTATAGGTTTAAAAGAACACACAGAAGACACAAGATTACCAAACTCCACATCAAGAAAGGAGATTCCTCTCTCTTTTGATGTGGAGTTTGGCAGGAATTGTCACCTAGACAATGATTCTTCAGGTAAGTGTATTAATTGTACAATGTACATACATGACATACAATGTATCTACATGTAGAAATGAACATTGATGAATATGTGTACCAAGTTTCAAGTTGATGTGATTGTCATTTCTACATATGTCAATGGAATTCAGGTATTGGTATAGAACACATACCATGCTCACACAACAAAAAGCCATAATACGTTATTTGATTGACCATTGCATTTGGTGTTCCAATGGCAGCCACAAGAAATATTTAAATACAGTCTTCAAAATAAACAAAGTAAATAAAATTTGAACATGTATTAAATTATATATATATATATAGAGAATATCATATGGCTTTTTCAATATCCATCCGTATCAACCCGAGACACCAATATAATCCCAAGAGCTCTGCTCTTGGGATTATATTGGTGTCTCGGGTTGATACGGTGTGTGATGTTCAAAAAGCCATATCATATACACTTTATTATATACATATACCTCAAGTAGATGTTTTTTATAATGTGACATGACGTCATACAGATTATAGGTTTGACATGACGTCATACATATTAGGGATTTGATAAAGCCTTTGCAACAGTGACTGCAATCGATGGCGTGACGTCATACAGATTAAAGGTGTGATAAAGCTTTTGCAACCGTGCTGATATATATATCGATATCATCATGGGTGGCTGATACAGCACGCTTGCCATTGATTGTATTACACATACAATTTATCTGTATTTACTACTAAGTATATAATAAATATATATATATTCATTGTATAAAATTGAGAATGGAAATGGGGAATGTGTCAAAGAGACAACAACCCGACCAAATAAAAAATAACAGCAGAGGGTCACCAACAGGTCTTCAATGTAGCGAGAAATTCCCGCACCCGGAGGCGTCCTTCAGCTGGCCCCTAAACAAATATATACAAGTCCAGTGATAATGAACGCCATACTAATTTCCAAATTGTACACAAGAAACTAAAATTAAAATGATACAAGACTAACAAAGGCCAGAGGCTCCTGACTTGGGACAGGCGCAAAAATGCGGCGGGGTTAAACATGTTTGTGAGATCTCAACCCTCCCCCTATACCTCTAACCAATGTAGTAAAGTAAACACATAACAATACGCACATTAAAATTCAGTTCAAGAGAAATCTGAGTCTGATGTCAGAAGATGTAACCAAAGAAAATAAACAAAATGACAATAATACATAAATAACAACAGACTACTAGCAGTTAACTGACATGCCAGCTCCAGACTTCAATTAAACTGACTGAAAGATTATGATTTCATCATATGAACATCAGGCACAATCCTTCCCGTTAGGGGTTTAGTATCATACCATCATAACATATATGAGAAGAACATAACCCGTGTCATGCCAACAACTGTTTTTAGAATAAATGTGTTTAGTTCCGATGCAAAGACCTTATCAGTGACTCAATATTAACGCCAAAATATGCAATCTTTAATGACTTGACAACAGTATCGTAATTATATCCCTTCTTAATAAGTCTATTCAAAGGTTTTGTAAGTTTCTGAGGTGAATACTGACACCTTTGTGCTTTATAAAGAATATTACCATAAAAAATTGGATGTGAAATACCTGAACGTATTAGAAGTCTGCATGTTGAGCTATATTTACGAATGATGTCTTTATACCGATGATAAAATTTAGTAAATGTTTTGACTAGTTTGTGATATAGAAAAACCCTGGTGTAATAATTTTTCAGTAATACATAAATTTCTCTCGTTAAAATCTAAAACATTGTTACATACACGAGCGAATCGTACAAGTTGAGATATATAAACACCATATGATGGTGACAAGGGAACGTCACCATCTAAAAACGGATAATTAACGATAGGAAATGAAAAATCATCCCTTTTATCATAAATTTTAGTATTCAGCTTTCCATTAGTGATATAGATATCAAGATCTAGAAAAGGGCAGTGGTCATTGTTAGTATTAGCTTTATTTAAAGTAAGTTCAACAGGGTAAATTTCATTAATATACATACTGAAGTCGTCATTATTGAGAGCCAAAATGTCATCCAAATATCTACAAGTATTATTAAATTTGTTTATCAGATGTTGTTTCGATGGGTCTTTGCTTATTTTTGTCATAAATTGTAACTCATAACAATACAAAAACAGGTCCGCAATAAGTGGTGCACAGTTAGTCCCCATTGGAATTCCGATAATCTGACGATATACGGAATTTCCAAAGCGAACAAAAATGTTATCTAGTAAAAATTCAAGGGCATATATAGTATCAAAGCATGTCCAATTAACATAGTTTTTTTGTTTATTGCTACTAAAAAATGACCTAAAAGAGTTTGAACATATATATTCACATTCTGATTTTTTGAATGCCCATTTAATTAGGTGTGTGAATTTTTTCTTAATGAGAATGTGAGGCAATGTGGTATACAGGGTAGAAAAATCAAAACTTTGAACAGATTCAAAATCACCAATATAAGCATGCAATTTATCAAGTACTTCCAACGAGTTCTTGACACTCCAAAAGTAATTTATTCCACTATTTTCGAAGGCCTTATTTGAACAATTTATTATCAGGTTTTTAATTGTACCAAGTGTGCTGGTAAGAAGAATAGACAATTTAGTAGTTGAACAATGGCTTGAAGACGAAATAAATCTATATTTGTAAGGGGTTTTGTGTAGCTTCGGAAGCCAATACATAGTTGGGACTTTCATTGTATTTGGCTCTGCTTGTAAAGCGGTGGCTAAAAGTTTATGTTTGTTACAGATTTCGTTTTCTGAAAATGGAGTCAGTTGGAATGTTGGTGAATTGGTGATTTCCTTTTTCAGAACCTCAATGTAAAATTTACGTCAAACAATAATAATATTATTAGCAGCTTTATCTGCCGGGACAAAAACAAATTCCTTGGCTAGTTCTTTTAGTTTATGTTTGATACGAGAAATAGGTTTATTGTGGTTATTGTTTATAGTAAAATGTTCTTTAAAATGTTGAATACGTATATCAACTATCTTCATTACTGAATTAAAAAAAGAATCCAAAGATTTTTTGTCAGCTTTTTCCCGTTTTATCCATTTTATACAGTAAGTATGGAGTGAGTCGTGGATGATATTACGACACTCATTCCAATTAATAATTGACGGGGGACGATATTTAGGTCCTTTACTGAGGAATGATTTTAACTCTCGGTCTTGAACGATGTTAAGATCTCCTGTTATAACATGGGAAATGGGTGCATAAATATATTCGGAATTACTGCAATTACATGAAGTAGGTGTATTTTCACTGATATTAACATCTTTACACAATTGACTATAATTAAACACAAATTTCCAGGTAGATTTCTTGTAAATATAACAAATGAGAGGTAGCTCAGTATTGTCAAAATATCCAGGAATTTGTTCTTTAACAGAATGGTCGTTAAATATACGTTAAATATACCAGCAATATTTACAAAATCAAAGCCTTTATTGACATACTTAATTTTAATAAAATGTTTTTTATGATCTTCAGGGCGATCAATTTTGGGAAATAATTTAGAATAACAATATGCCGTAATAATTTGAACAATTTCATACTTAGGACTGTATACATGTTTATGGTATCTAAATGAAACAGTTATTATCTTAAACATTGAAATCAAGTTATTATTATAATAGACCTACCAATGCATGTAACACCCATGACTCCTGACATAAATTCAAGCATGATCAAAGTGTCTTACACTTTTCTTGAGTTAAACATGTTAAATGCTGCAAATGGGACTGAATTCAGCATACTGGTATTCAAATCAAGAAACATAGGGTGGACAGCTGTTCACCATGTTGATTAACATCTTCTGTTAAGGTAACACGATACCGAATGACGTTACGCCACAAGTTATCGTTCCTGACGTTATCGAATAACGTTCACACATACAAGCCATTGTGATTACATAATAAAAAAAATTATTTTTGATAATCATAACTATGTGACATTTTTAACGGTTACTTTTTCTAGATGCAGAGTGCCGAGAGTTTTGATGCAATACGTAACGGTTAACTTTTCGACATAGATTGTTTTATCGTTTTCCGGCAATTCTTCTGCTCATTGTTAACCTTTAAAAATGTATTACTTTACTTTTACTTTTAATTCATATTCTGTTTCTTTAATATTTAAGCATCTGCACGATTTATCTATATATGTTCTTATGCAAAATAGACTGAGTTTTTTCACTTTATTTTACTCTTAGTTTATTTTTGCAATAAAAACTTTTTCATGATGCACGCCGTATCCCAATGAAATTTTGTTTTGAAAATAGAAATCTTGTCTATAAAAACGGGGAATTGTACAACTATTAATTGGTGTTAAAATGGTCGTCAAAAACACCGCTCGGGCAAAATGGAAAAAGGAAATTTATCTGGATGAGAATACGCATAGAATAAGGCAAAAAAGCACAATACAAGCAGACTTTGAAACTCATACAGAAAATAGTTTGTTAGTATGGAATGTAGAAAAGTGGTTTAACTTGGTTATTTTGCCGAATAACATTTCCAATGTTCCAAATGTAAACATTCTCATTGGCTGTACAGAGTAAATCTGATATAGTTTCGGAAACATTTTAAAAATAAAGTGATAGCTTAGTAATATCATAGACCAAGTCTACACAGGACAGACAGCAACATCAGAATGAGGCCTGAGAAAGTTACCATAGGCTGAGAAATACATGGGAACTTGATTCGGCAAAAGTTAAAAAAAATTAAAACCAGATCCCGTTAGAGTCTGATTAAAGCCAGTCCCAAGTATCCACTTGCATCTATAAATATTTTTGTGTGATTTGAGTTGGAAATGATGTACATGTACAAGTTCGGAGACAAAATGACTGATAGATAATTAACATAGTTGCCTTTTTAGGTCATGGGTGGCATATTGCTCACATGATATACCCTCATTTTCCAGTGTCAGTCCAAATTTTTTCAACCATCTTCCCGGATCGCCTCTATTACAAAACCTATCTATTATTGTATTAATGTTAACTTATTCTCGTCCTGAACATGCATGACATAGTTGCCACTGGACGTTTAAGCAACCAACAATCAATCCTACAATTTACACCCGTCACTTGAAACTTCAGTTGTTAAAATTTAAATCATTGCCTCTATTTTTTTCAAAGAAATCAACAAAGTTTATGAATATTTACGCAAAAAGAAATATCTACGTTTCCGCTTGCTAAGTATGGAAGTGGGGTAACATGAAACTTTATTTATAAAAGTACAAATAAAAGAAAAAAATATATGGAACATGTCATTTGTTCAAAGAATGATAAATAGAGACATGGAATTTGCAATTTATGAGATATCAACATCTGGACATTTAACGACATCAAAACCAAAGACATCAAGCAAGTTTTGACTAATTGTAATTGGACGAGCATCTTTTTATTTCTAATTTGTAAATTTAGTAAACGTTGGCCTCCTAAATTGGAAAGTATAATTATCACAGTAACATTTCAGTCTCCTAGTACATATGTGTTTAATTCCTAAAACTTTTGTTCTTCTGGAGAAAATTTACTCGGAATTATTATAGAATGTTTTTTTTCTCCGCGTCAGTTCTACCGTCAATCCCGCACTTGGTGTATATAGGGTTTACAGTCTTTTTGCTTCAGGTTTAAATTATGTGCCTGGTGTTACTACTCATATTAAAAGTGTGCATATCGTCTGGATTTTCTTTATTTTTTGTTCATGACAGGTTGCTGGATTAGGCGTTTTGATAAAATATAAAAGGCACGCAGACTCCATCTTCGCTAGCCAAGGGTTACGATCCACCCCCGCTCTCTTCAAGAGAGCGGGAGTTGATCGTAACCCTTGGCTAGCGAAGATGCGCAGACTCCGGCTTACATCTCCTACATGTGGAATTTCAAGCTGAAACTTTTATATTTCGTATTTGCATTTTGTTTCACTTATAAAGAATGCATATATCATATGATCTCAAGATTTGTTCGTAAATAATTTTCCACAAATGACACTGTGAAATTTTGCATACAGTTTGCAAGGTTTGTCCGACTTGTTGAGCAGCCAACTCACACATTTACACCACGCTAATCCAATGTGTGTAGCAAGTCAAGAATATGGCGTTGTTTATCTATCATTTTTTTAATGTATTTGAGCTTATGATTTCGTCATTTGATAAGGGACTTTTAAGTTTTGAATTTTTTCTTTGAGTTTTGTTATTTTATTTTTTAGAATGTGCATTTTATCAGGATCATTATTTTCCCTCATAATATTCACAACTAACAGAATGTTAAACCTTTTTTGACTGGTGCATCAAATGTGTCTT
Source organism: Mytilus edulis (assembly GCF_963676685.1). NCBI lineage: Eukaryota > Metazoa > Mollusca > Bivalvia > Mytilida > Mytilidae > Mytilus > Mytilus edulis. The sequence goes on along the minus strand of NC_092345.1, from coordinate 66,872,468 downwards.
TTATTAACAACTGTTTTCAAAATTGTATTGTATCGTCCTGAACATGCATGAACTATTTGCCATTGAACATTAAAGAACCATCAAAAACCGATCAATTATAAAACTATAAAAACCGATCAATTATAAAACTGTTAACAATCAAATTTTAAAAGTACTCTATTTCTGCATGGATGAAGCAACGACACCACCATTGTCTTAAATGACGGAGTTAAAAACTCAGTAATTCAAATGAATCCCACGTGAAATTTTTCATGATATTTTCACGTAAACTTTACAAAAATATGAAGGTATTTTTCATGATTTTAATTAAATTTTTTAATAATCTTTTTTTGAAAATTTACGTGAATTCAACGTGTACCTGATTTATGCATGATTCACGTGGAACCAACCAGTTCAAGCAAGTTTCAAGTATATGCTCGTTATGAAAATCAGACGAGATTAATGTTAATTCATGTGAGTGAAATTTCCAGGTGCAGAACGAAATAAATTATATCAGCAGAATTGTGTATTTCATTACTAGGAAATTAACGAAACCCGACAGCGGAAATAAAAATAAAAATAAACACCATTCAGATCCCGACACATATTTTGTTTTCAATATCTCTGAGTAGTAATACCGTAACGTTACATTCTGTATTCAATAACGTCACACGTTTTCGGTCCAATTCTAATGGTATCAATCAACTTTGAAGCCATTTATCTCAAAAACAAGGATGGTGACATATGAGTTTCTATACGTGTATGGATTCAGTATGCAATTCTGGATATTATGTTAGTTTTTTGTTTTTCTCCGTATATAAGATCATAGCCATCCATTGGAAAATCTAAAAAGTTAAGCCGAAAAAAGGCATTTCCCCTATATACCTAGGTAAATTTGTCGCCAAAATTGACGTTTTCCTATGAAAATACCAAGAAAACAAAAATGGTGACCCCCATTTTTTATTACATATTCCGATGTAACTCAATTCAAAGAACACGTGTGCCAAAAAGTTTGGAAATCGGGAGATATGCCATTCGGTATTGTGTTACCTTAAGACATGCATATATGCATGCTTGATATAGTTTATTAACAAATATACATGATTCATGTATTTTATATTTATAAGATATAAACTCTTTAGTTTTTAAAATAACAAAGACAACATGAAAGGAGACTGTATCCAAAAATTAGGTCACTGACACTGGACATTTTATATGATTTTAAGGCATTTCTTGACAATAATAAATTTTGTTTCTTTTTGTTATATTTTTTTCCTCACTGTAATCAATAACATCAATGTCATATGTATATATCATAATTTGTATTAACTATTCTGCTCTTTGTGGGTGTCTTGATTGACAAATAAAACTATTCTTATTCCTTTTCTTATTAAAGTCATATGAAACCTCAAATTAAAAAAAAAATATGCATATGTTTTTTAAAACTAAATGGATAGTTTTCATTATCATGATTATACAACTTATGAACATATACTTTTTTCTGAGGAAAATTCTTTAATTTGTCCACATTTAGAAGAAGTTTACTCGTTTTTAATTGCTTGCTGCCAGGAAGCAATTCACCAACATATTTTCCGTATGCATAGTGACCTAAGCGTGACCCTCCTCGTAAAAATCCAGTGATAGCAATACGCATAAATCTGTCATTTAAATAAACAATTACCTGATTGTATATGTTAAACACGTGCTAAATACCCATGCTTTTTGTTGATTATTTACTATAAGGTGACAATCGGTAAACTTCGGCTTCAAAACACAGCATTTAATGAGTAGCCATATTTGTTAAATCATAACAGACAGATAGAAAAAAAATTGATGGTTATACGATATATTTGCGTAAAAAATGATAAAATTGTGCACAGAGGACTAAGTTTATGATATATACATGCATTGGTTCAAGAATTGGATGAACATTACTTTTCACCAGTCACTCGTTTCTTATGACTTTAAGACATATTTTCAACTTAACATGTATATGGTTTTCTTTATAGAGTCATTGTCCAATGGTGACTGTTCTAACAATGGAACTTACAACTCTAACAATACTGATTCCCAAAGCAGCAGTCAGAGCTTGGATTTGCCAACACTTGAAGAATTTGCCAATAATGCAAGGATTCAAAAAGATTTTGATGTGATTTCAGAACTTGGCCAAGGAGGATTTGGAGCAGTCTTTAAATGCAAACATAAGGTTGATAACAACTTTTATGCTCTCAAAGTAATCCCTCATCATAGCAAAGATCGAGAATTGATATCAAAAGAAGCGAAAGTATTTTGCCAATTCAACCATCCAAACATAGTACGTTATAATGCTAGCTGGCTATTAACAGAGGAAGTTTCTGCAGCAGATGAAGAGGATGAAAACTCACAAGAAGAGGAAGATGATGGAATCCAGTTTGAACAAGAAGATGATGGAATCCAGTTTGAACAAGAAGATGGTGGAATCCAGTTTGAACAAGATGAGGATGGTCAACATGTTCAATGTGAACAGCAAGATGAAGAAAGCCATTCAACAGATGGAAATCAACTCTTAGTCATCCAAATGGAATTTTGTAATATAACCTTAAGACAAAGAATTGACAATGCCGATTTGTCAAAAGAATTAAAATTGAAATTTTTCAATGAAATATTAGAAGGACTGAAATATATTCACAAGGCAGGAGTAATGCATAGAGATTTAAATCCTAAAAATATTTTCCTGAAGAATGAAACTATCAAGATTGGTGATTTTGGGAGTGCTAGAAATGTAGTTCAGTACCAAGATGGACTGTGTAGAAATATGAATGGCGGTAAAGTAATGGAGGATGTTATGACAGATTACATAGGCACATTACCATACAGTGCACCAGAGTTAATCAGTCGCAGATATGACAAGAGAGTGGATCTTTACAGCTTAGGATTCATCTTGTATGAGCTTATACATCCATTTCCACAAAACACAACAGAGCAACAGAAAGAACCAATTATAAAGGGCTTGCGACTAAAAGAAATTGAGATTCCAGAAGTGGTCCAAGGTAGCACAAGGCATATCATCTTAAAATTGCTAGACCACGATCCTGATGAAAGAATGACCTTACTGGATATTAAACAATGTCTAGAAAAGGGTAAGACAGTCAATATCATTTTTTTTAGCAAACTTGTGACTCAGGCAATGAATTGAGACGGCCACTCTAAATTGTGATGGTCCCTTTGCTGATATGCCATGGTCTTTATTACGCATGATGGATAGTTTTAAATCTAAAGATGTTCAGTAGTTAGGTTTATGAGAAGAAGATTTTTTAAATGGTGCAGCTTTTAAATAGGGCAGGGCAATTTTTAATCTAAGGCACTCTACTCTAAGGGTAGCTGGCTACACTTTAAGTACACCCTTTGCGGGAAGGACTACATTTTTAAGGGCACTCTTTACATTGATATAAAGGCACACTAATGGATTGGGATTTAAGATGCAAATTCCCAACTACATCAGTAACAACTTTTAAACACTTGTCCCAAATACATGTAAACTCGTCCAATGTAAATGTTATATCAGGTAGGGGAAATTATATTGCACATATGCTGAGTGCTTGTTTATTTTGAGAATGATATATCAGAAGTTAGAAGCTAGTAATGGAGATTAATTACATTAATAATAAGTTTTGAAATTTAAGGGATATTGTGAACTATTATAAAATTGATTTTTCAAGAGTTAATATATATTTACAACCAGTAATGCATGTTTCTTCATTATTTTCCTTTCAATTTTAGATATATCAAACCAACTTGGATGTATGAGGAAAAATGGTACACAAGTATATGGAGCAGAAGGTGGAGAGACAGACGGTGAAATATATCGTAAGTATATCATGTTAAATACTTTGAAAAATTCTGTGGAGGTGTAAGGAGTATATAGGGCTTTAAAATTCTTAATCTAGTTAATTCTCATTAATTTGAAAATATTTTTGCAGAAATGATATGCTTCAGGCTCACCATTGCATAAAATGCCAGAAGTCAAATTTCTTTATTCTTAATTTAACGGCATACGATACATTTTTAATCCCTTAATGAAATTTTGATGAAAATTTGCAAATAGGCTATTTTTTATATGCTTAAATCAAATATGCAGTAAAAAATATACCTTCTTGTGCTACTTTTTGAGTAAAATGAGGTTGAAATTTCAAATATTTGCTAAAAATTATGATTTGTGGACGTAATTTTCCTTCCTACAGAAATGCATAGCTTTTTTGTTTTAAAAGACAAACACAAGCTGTTTTTTGTTAAATTATTTATAATTTCTCTTTTATGTAAGTATCCTATAAATTTATGTAATTTTTTGTTTAGAATAACTTAAATTTATCAAATATTTATGATCGTAGAAAAAAAGTCATACTTCGCTGTTTTTTTTATAAAAAAAAAAAATTGCACTACTGACTTTCTCATGAAAACTGGTAAAAATAATCTTCAAATGTAATCAAACCGAATGTCATTTAAAAAAAAAGGGGTGGATTAACCCGTTTAAAATTTAAATCAGTTAATATGATAAAAATCAGTTGAAAAATGCATCTTTTCCCGATATGTCACAATTTGGAGTTGGAAAATAACATTTTATGTCAGCAACGTCATTACGTCCCCTGAAACTGTATCTCATGCCCTAAAGGACCAATTTAGTGTATATTAATCAATACAAATCACAAAATTCTTAAAATATCCATACTAACAACACATGCAATCTAACATACTGATGGTTTTAAATATTTAAAAAATGATAAGAATAATCATTATAGAGGAGAGAGCCAGTACAAAGAGGGATAACTCTATTTGTTTACCTTAACTCTCTTTCCTGTCTCATCTTTGTGATCAATGCTGATGTAGGTTTTAAAGTTATATTTTTTTTTTAAAGTCAAGAAAGGGTGGCCAGTGTCCTTTTTATGGTTTTAAAAAATCTGTTTAAGGTCACTTAATCTACATGTGTGGACTAAACATAAAAAACACAGACTTAAATATGTTAAGTTTACACTTGAAAAGAATGCCTATGGGTCATTATATTTTCATCTCTTCTCTGTAAATAACAACTGTTTTAGTTTTTGAGATAAAAAAAAAACCTTTATATTTGAATTTAAGGTTATATTAAAGAAAGAGAGAAATCAAAGGCAGAAAGTGTGCAGGATATTGACATGAATTCATTTGCAATTCCAAGAAGAAAAGAATTAGTACAGGTAACTTAAGATTAATATTTTCACAAAATGAAAATATGTGCTACTCTGAGATTCATTATTATTTGTTAGATACCAATTTTCGTGCATATTGTGGTTCAGGAGAACTGCAAATTTAAGCCTTCAACGCATTATTAAATTATACAGGAATATATGTAGAATATGCCAAACCACGAATATAAATTTCTACGAAAATGTAAGTTTTCCTAAATCAACTGAAATTGGAACCCAAGAAAATATATGAATCTACAATACATTGTATCTATAAAAATATATTATTTCATAAACCTTATATAAAAATAAGTAAACAGTTAGTGTGGCTTGTAGATATAAATAAGAAGATGTGGTATGATTGCCAATGAGACAACCCTCAACAAGAGACCAAAATGACACAAAAATTAACAAATATAGGTCACTGTACACCCTTATATATATAAAAAATGAACGAAAAACAAATAAGTAACACATAAACAAACCACAACCACTGAATTACAGGCTACTGTCTTGGAACAGGCACATACAAACATAATGTGACGAGGTTAAACATGTTAGCGGGATCCCAACCCTCCCCTAACCTGGCACAGTGGTATAACAATACAACATAAGAACGAACTATAAAAATCAGTTGAAAAAGGCTTAACTTATCAGATGGACAAAAATACAAGTGGACATGGCCGGGTACTTGTACATCCCAACAACAAAAAGACACTAGGAACAGATCTGAAAGGTACTCGCAGTTAACTGACGGCTAGTTCAAAGCCACTAACAACTAATTAAAAAATCATGCATCTAAGACTAAATTATCAATCCGTACAAATTCCAACATCCAATTTAGGTTTGAGCTCTCTCCATCTGTTTGTCTGTCCATCCGTCAGTCTGAAAAATCAGTTTTCCACACTTTTTTCCTTATGCTTGAAGATATTGATTTGATATTTGGTGTATTGTTTATCAAGTTACAGATCAAGTTAAAACTTTGTTCTGGTCTGAAGATTTTGTGTAGAGTTATGGTCCTTGGACTTTGAAATTCTCTCAAGTAATCAGTTTTCCACACTTTTTTTGTCATGCTTAAAGAATTTATTTTGAAAGTTGATATATAGTTTTATCACAACAAGTTACAGATCAAGTCCAAATTATGTTTTTCTCTTGATTTTGTGCAGAGTATTGTTCTTTGGGCTTAGAACATTCACTGAAATAAATAGTTTTGAACACTTTTGTTCGTCATGCTTGAACATGTTGAAGATATTGACTTGATATTTGTTATATAGTTAACACCATGACAAGTACTATGTATTGCCATGCAATATTCACAGAATGCTTGTTTTCATTATATTCTATGTTTTACTGAGAGGTAAAGTTTAGTTATACTGATTCCTAATAATGTAGCTATTATTTAGGGCTGATTATGATCCTTTATTGATTTTCTCTCAATTCGAATCAATCAGATAACGGGTACCTGTTAAAAAAAGCATGTGACTAGTTTAAACTTGTGAAAACCTCATTTATCTGTCAACTATTCATTTGATTTATTAATTCTAACAAAACCTAAACAATCATGTTATCATTTCCATATCTAAAGAAATCTTTATTCTGTAGAATATGATGAACATCATACACATTTGCCTTGGAAAGTTTGAACTGGAATCATGTGTACAAAAGTGATAACTATCTTATTTTAATAAAAATTTGTACTTTTTTTAGGGGTTCAATACACAGTTAGATTACTCAGAATGTATGATTGAACAGTACAATCTACAAAGGAAATTGATGAAACTACAACAAACCAACATTATAGATACATTTAGTTCACTTTCTAAGGAGAAAAGAGAAGAGATGGTTCAAAATATTCAACATCAAAATACTAATTTAAAACAACAGGAGAAAGTTATTGACATTCTTAGCAGGAAAAGTGATACATGTACACAATTTGCATCTTCCATTTCCAGCAAAAAGGTCATGCATGAAAACTCGACAGCACACTCAACTATCCCACCAATTGAATAGTTAACAGACTCCTATCAACACAAATATTGCTATCCTCTTGTCTTCAAAATCTTGTAGTAAAAATTCTTCTTACAACTAAAATGCAAATTGGTAGAGTAAGTGCTGTAAACATTAACTTTAACTGTTGTAAGAAATCTGTGTCTCTATTTAGCAGAGTAATTGAACTTTTCAACAAATATGGATTTAAAATTTCACTCTTAATTTTTATAGAATTTCTATGATTAATAGAAAATTTAGTTTAAAATGTCAAGTAGGGGTTTGAAATTTTAGGAAGATAAGAAAAGACACATTTTTTGCTATCTCCATATTTGTCCAAAAAAGGTTGCATTTTTAAGGAAAACCACTGGCAAAGATTTAGAATCTTTTAACCTTCTAGAAAATTACCAAAAAAAAATATTCAAATAATAAATATGCATATATATTAACTGAAAAAAAAACAGAGAAAAAGAAGAATATATGCACTTTTAAAAAATTCAACTAAATAAAAAAAACCAAAAAAAACAGCCTTATAAAGAACACACACCATAAAAACAAACAGAAAGATTAAGAAAAATAAGCACTAAGACTTCAAAAAAATTATAAAGAAAAAACACACATTTCACATACACACCCATATTTATATAACTTATGTGGACCAACGGAAAATGATATTAACAAAAAATCGGAATACAAACAATGCTGGTTATTTTGATCTGGGCTTGTTAGATTTCAGCAATAAAAAAAAAAAAAAAAATAATAATATTTACAACTCAATTCTAAGATTAATTAAGTTCTTTGTATTTTTTTAAGTCAAAATAAAAAAAAAAACAGTCTGTTTTTCTTGCTAATAAAGATTTTGTAAATAAATAATCTTGGAATTATATTACTTTGACATTTTAAATGTAGAATGTGTGTAAAAAAAAAAAGAAAAATATAAAAAAAATGATAAAAAAAATAGCAAAATAAATGAGGAACTCATGATGTCATATGGGATAAATGTGTTAATAATATGTGAAACTTGTGAGCTTTTGATCAAATTTCATGATATTACAATTAATGTGAGCAATTGTGTAGTATGTTTATGTAAAACTTTGAAAAAGTTATAAGTTAAAAACAAACGTGTACTTATGTAAAGAATTATTAAAAAAAAAAAAAAATGTTACTGTCAGAAGTATGTAAAGTTATTATGTTATTCATGTAAAAAATGAAAATATTATGTAAAATGTTTATGAAACCATACTTGTAATATTGTACAACAGTAGACACATTTTCTTCCTTATACATAGCGGAAATACAAATGACATTATATTCATGTTTAAAGTTTGTGCGATACATGGAACTATCTTTGTGTGATAAAATTGTTTTGAAATAGTTTCAACAGGTTGGAACATATGAATGTAAACATGATGAGTGAACTTGAATAAATGATTCCTCAAATGCTGCTGTTATGACTTTAAATATACTTTCATTGTGGCAGTATCCTGAGTAGGATGTTGACATATTATCTTATCTATCAAAAGTATTCACACAGGCATTGGTTCACCAATCAGTCTTATTTTATAATATGAGGCAGGCATTACCTGTGAATGGGGACGAAGTTTGTTTAAATTATTTTTTTTGTATTTTGAATATTTGTTAAAAAAAAAGATACGGAAATACCGTAACATTTCTGATTTTGGTTCTGTTGTTAGGGATTTTACTTGTGACGTTATTTAAGTTATGACGTCATGTTCAATGTAAACAAAGAAATGCAATGCATCAGGTAGGCCTAACGTTTATTCATACCAAAGACAAAGAATGATTAAAAATTAAATATTGGTATTGTGTTCCTCGAGTTCCTATATTTTACTAGACTAATCAAAGTCTCACGACAACAAGACCGGAAGAAGGAAGTAGAGTTATGTGTTCTGCGCAGATCCGGAAATTAAAAAACACGACAAAAAAAAATTGAACGATTTTGAGTTCATTAGTACAATGAAAAATTCGGGAAATTTTCCGGATTTTTTTTTTTTTTTTTTTTTATTGAATTTTCTACTGTAATAGGGGACTTCGTCCCCATATTATCTTATTATAAAAACATTGTCCTGTGTAAGTTAAAGGTGGTTTCATTTCATTTTTGTTTAGTCTGCAACAAACAAAAATTTAAGCGAGCTATATAGAAGCTAATCAAGTGGAAGCTGCATAATCAATTTGTATTAGAAAAAGAAAAAGAACTAGACAATCCTTGGCAAATTATATCTAATGGTAATAAATGACATAAATCAGTTCCATATTAAGTTTTTGTGATGAAGTGATCATTTTTATACGACCGCAAAATTTGAAAAATTTTTCGTCGTATATTGCTATCACGTTGGCGTCGTCGTCTGCGTCGTCGTCGTCCGAATACTTTTAGTTTTCGCACTCTAACTTTAGTAAAAGTGAATAGAAATCTATGACCACAAAAGGAAGGTTGGGATTGATTTTGGGAGTTTTGGTCCCAACATTTTAGGAATAAGGGGCCAAAAAGGGCCCAAATAAGCATTTTCTTGGTTTTCGCACTATAACTTTAGTTTAAGTTAATAGAAATCTATGAAATTTTGACACAAGGTTTATGACCACAAAAGAAAGGTTGGGATTGATTTTGGGAGTTTTGGTCCCAACAGTTTAGGAATAAAGGGCCCAAAGGGTCCAAATTAAACTTTGTTTGATTTCATCAAAAATTGAATAATTGGGGATCTTTGGTATGCCGAATCTAACTGTGTATGCAGATTCTTAATTTTTTGGTCCCGTTTTCAAATTGGTCTACATTAAGGTCCAAAGGGTCCAAAATTAAACTTAGTTTGATTTTAACAAAAATTGAATCCTGGGGGTTGTTTGATATGCTGAATTTAGAAATGTACTTAGATTTTTAATTATTGGCCTAGTTTTCAAGTTGGTCCAAATGGGGGTCCAAAATTAAACTTTGTTCATCAAAAATTGAATAAATGGGTTCTTTGATATGCCAAATCTAACTGTGTATGTAGATTCTTAATTTTTGGTCCAGTTTTCAAATGGTCTACATTAAGGTCCAAAGGGTCCAAAATTAAACTAAGTTTGATTTTAACAAAAATTAAATTCTTGGGCTTATTTGATATGCTTTATCTAAATATGTACTTTGATTTTTGATTATGGGCCCAGTTTTCAAGTTGGTCCAAATCAGGATTCCATATCAAGTATTGTGCAATAGCAAGAAATTTTCAATTGCACAGTATTGCACAATAGCAAGAAATATCTAATTGCACAATATTGTGCAATAGCAATTAATTTTCAATTGGAGTTATCTTTCTTTGTATAGAATAGAAGTTGATAATATATGTTGGAAATTTGCCAGACATGACTATGATGTCATTTTCTATTTTTATTTGCCAATAACTTTATGTAAATAACTTCATTGGAAATTTGCCAATATAAAATGTTGCTGATGAAGCTTTTTTTCCTTATCTTATCTAAAATGTTTTTAGATAATGTATGTTGGACATTTGCCAGACATGACTATGATGTCATTTTCTATTTTTATTTGCCAATAACTTTATGTAAATAACTTCATTGGAAATTTGCCAATATAAAATGTTGCTGATGAAGTTTTTTTTATTGTTTTATACAATAAACAATGTATATTCACTTTTACTACCAACCAATCTTTACCATTCAGTGATAACAAGCACTTTATTTTACATTTTAATATTTTATGATGTATTTAAAAGAGTAGTTATTGTTGCAAACTCCATTAGAAATTTGAGTTGATATCAGTTTTGGAAAAGGGAAACGGGGATGTGAAAAAAAAGGGGGGGGGGTTTAAATTTTTCTCATTTCAGATTTCATAAATAAAAAGAAAATTTCTTCAAACATTTTTTTGAGAGGATTAATATTCAACAGCATAGTGAATTGCTCAAAGGCAAAAAAAATATTTTAAGTTCATTAGACCACATTCATTCTGTGTCAAAAACCTATGCTGTGTCAACTATTTAATTTTAGATTTAAAAAGTTTGAAGAAGAAATCTTTAATTGATTTGTAAAATCTTGACATTTGTTTTGTGTAAAAAAATTTGATCACAATCCAAATTCAGAGCTGTATCACGCTTGAATGTTTTGTCCATACTTGCCCCAACTGTTCAGGGTTCGACCTCTGCGGTCGTATAAAGCTGCACCCTGCGGAGCACCTGGTTAAAACTGTCAAAAAGAGAATAAAACCTGTAATGAATAGCAAGCTATAAAGACCAATGCATTCATTACAAAATGTCAAATAACTTAAAAGAATTCTTTTTTATGAAAAACTAATATGGTAGACAGCAACCAACATTAACCATTGATTCTAGGACTTAAAAAATACACTCAAATAATCAGTTTTCTACACTTTTTTTTGGTCATGCTTGAAGATATTGATTTGAAAATTGGCATATAGTTTACACCATGACAATTTATAGATCAAGTTAGAAACAATGAATTTTTAAACAGTCAGAGGCGGATTTAGGGGGGGGGGGGGCCCTTTTGAGAAAAAAATTTGGTTGCTTATATAGGGAATCACTGAGACGTGATGAAATCGGGCCCCCTCTTAGGCAGCCAGTGGGCCCCCACTTATGAAAATTTCTGGATCCGACACTGACAGTAGGGGACTATGTAAAAAAGAATGCTCGTTATATTAAAAGTCTGAGATAAATTAAAGGTTTTATACAAGTATCACAATGATCTATGTAAATGAGGAATGATTTGAATCTGGAATAATTTAGAATTCTGGAAAATTGAAATGAAAAGTATGATGAAAACTAACAACTAAATACGGTAGTATAAAGTTGCTTTTACTTGAACTGATATTTCAGTATGAACTAACTATAACCCCTTTAGCCATGCGTGTATGACTAACCCTATAAAGTTGGGTTACTTTTCATCATGCATTTCTTATCAGTTTTCCAGATTCTATTAATTTCTTGTGGAATGATTAGTCATTCTATAAACCAAATATATTCATCAAACTGCTTGTTGTATACTAGTACATGAAACGGACCAAACCATGAAAACTTAACCTTGACCAATGAATCATGAAAATGAGGTAAAGTTAAGATGAACCCTGCCAGACAGGTATGTTCACTTAACAATAGTCCATGCATCAAATAGTTGACCTATTGCTTATAGTATTTTGTAAGAGGACCTCCTAACTACTGAAACTTAACATCGACTCATGAACAATGAAAATGAGGTCAAAGTCAGATGAAAGGTAATAAACCTCCAGGTTGTTTTCTTTCTGAAACATAAAGCTTGATACAAATAGTTCATGTCTACGTTACCAGCTAGACAAAAACAGAAACCATTTTAGGGACATAGGTACATGCAGACAGATGTGTAAAACTTCATAAACTTAACATTGACCAATAAACTATGAAAATCAGGTCAAGGTCAGATGAATCCTGCCAACTAGATATCTAAAGCTTACAATCCTTCCGTACACCAAAATAAAGTTGTCCCACATCTAATAGTATCTGATACTCGAGGCAAAAGATCCTGTGTCTCTCCCCCAATCTCCGGCGCAGAGATCACATATCCGTTCCGTTCAATACTTTGTAACACTACACTCAATATGCATATTGAGTGCAGTATTGCAAAGCATGTATGGAACGGATATGAACTCTGCGCCGGAGATTGTCTCTCCCCTAGCTCCGTGTGCATCTCCAACATTGTGAATTAGAATATAATTAATGACAAAAACTCTTTTTTGTTAATCTGGTATTGCTGATAATTTTTTCTGTTTACACTTTTGTTCAATATTGTCCAAAACATAAAATGAAGGGGTTTATATATAGCTCGGAGGTGAAAGAAGATGCATAAAAGGATAACTTGAATTACAATGAAAGCAGTTTACACCAATAAAATTGAGAAAAGGAAATGGGGAATGTGTCAAAGCGACAACAATCCGACCATAGAGCAGACAACTGGCCACTATGATTTAGAAGTGTGATGAGAGTGGATGTAAACAACACCAAACAATCAATCAGGAGTTGGTGTAAATGATTTTGTTCTTTGTTTCATTATAAACATTTTTTGTGGTTCCCTTTATATGCCAGTTATAAATGTTCAAATTTATCAAGACAAAACACAAAATTTTATATCAGAAATCATGTCCTTGTTTCAGACATTTGGACTGACATTTCTAATTTTTATCATCAAATGATCTGGAATAAGTGTGACCTGGCCATACGTATACTGTATACTGGCATCCTTACCAAATTCTATTGGAACAAAACCCTAGTCATTTTGATTTTTTTGAAACAGTGAATGCACAGAATGTCTTTCTATGTTGTGATGTGACACTTGTTTCAGGTAAGGGTGAAGGTTGGTACCAATGAAAATGTTTAAACCTGCTGCATTTGTTTGCACCTGTCCTAAAGTGTGAGGGATGTGGTTCATAAGTGTTTCTTTTCCTTGTTTTTTTATATAGATTAGACTGTTGGTTTTCCTGTTTGAATAGTTTTACACACGTCTTTTTTGCAGTCCTATATAGCCTGATGTTTGTTTTGGATACCATACAATGAACTATAATGGTTTACTTTAATCAATTGTTACTTGGATGGAGAGTTGTCTCCAATCATACCACATCTTCTTATAATTCTATATACATACATCCCAACACATCTGTCTGTAAATTTCCAGGAAGTTTGGAACATTATAGATATCAAGTGAGTGCCAATATAAGGTTTTGATTGCCTGAAGATGGATGAACTTTAAATTGTTTTTGTTTATAAATTCTAGAGGAACACTAATGATTATTTTTTTTAAACCAAACTGTACATTTGTTTCTCAGTTTTCGTTTCATAAATTATTCAGATCCTATTCTACCATCTGATAACCAATCTGAATCATGTATACACATCAGTGTCAAGAGATGGCATTGAAAGTTATAAAATTTTAAATCACTGGGGCCTGCTGCAATACTATTGGGATACAGTTTATTGGATTTCAGAAGCTGCAAGTCTTCAACCAAAAACTTGTACAAACTAATCCATTCACTCAAATATAAAGCATACAAATAAGAAACAGTGAGTATTAATTGAACTTTTTATTGTATAATTGATTTAGCACTTCCTAAATATAAAAATATGAAATCAAAAAATTACAATTGAGCACCAAAATACACAAAATGAGATTCTTGTATACAAAAATTCATAAAAAAAATATCATCTAGTAAATTTCTGAAAATATGGCACATACAGAAGATCAGATGCATAGTTATTTGAGCATGCTAGCTATTGGCAGTCAAATAGAATAGAAATAATTACTTCATTTAGACAAAAACTTCCTCCCATAATAGGAATGTAGCTCTTACATAAATAATATTGCTTCCAAAATATATACAAATCATTTGTAACCGAACAACCTTAATTCAGAATATACAATGCCCTGTAGGGGCTCTGATATTCATATTTTAAGGGGGCGACCATTTAACTTCAAAAGAGGGATGGTGATTTGTTTTGGTCAAACAAACATTTCTTCAGTTTTTTACTACCAATTGCATTATTTTTTTTTTCAAAATTTAACACTTTTAGGTATGAGGAATATTTTTTTTTTTATCTGCTTGACCACAATGTTTTTATCACATTAGTTATACATGTTATAGGATCAATACATTTTTTGGAGAAAAGCATAACCCCCCCTTGAAGTTAAATGGTCATTCCCAAAACAACCTGATAATGTAAAAGAAAGTATCAAATTCTACACTTTGATCTGTAATTAATAGAGAAGTTAGAGTGCTAGACATTGGAGTATTATATTTATTTTTACATAGATTATCATACTATTAGAATGCATTTGTAAACTGAGATCATTAACAAAGAAAATAAGACTGGTCCCAAACTGAAACAAAAATAAATATTTTAAATCTCAATGGTGGAATAGTCTCAAATTGGTATGGACAAATACCATGTTGTGGTCATTGCATGCTTGGATGACTCCACCGTCATTGGTTGATCCAGCAGGTGAGACCATGAACTCCACTCCACTCTGAAAAGAAAACATTGATAATTTAAAATTTTCAAAAAATTCCAAAAAGTAAAGTTAGTATTGAGATATGTTGAATTACTTAGATATGTACTTTTTACAAGGCTACATTAAACTGATAAAGATTTGAAGAGTTGTCTTCATGTATTTTGCGACATCCTCTTTGGTCTAAGCTTTCAACCAAATAAAACTATAGTACATACAATTAAACCTTTCAATCATCAATAATTGGTCTGATTTTAAGAATATGATTTAAATTGTAACAAAATATTCGAATAAGCTCTCGCTGCGATATTACCTTGTTGTGCTAATGTGGCGTAAAGCAACCAACAATCAATCAATCTATCCTAATGTGGCGTAAAGCAACCAACAATCAATCAATCTATCATCAATAACTTAAGTCAAACCTTCATGGAATTTTTTAGAATTGGAGTAGATGTTTCTTACAATATTCTTTTTCATTATTCTCATTTTTGCAGTTAACAAGTAGATACAAATTCTTTTTCAAATTTCTTTTGGCTTTTGTCAGTTTGTCAATTCTAATGTTTGTACAATATTTAAATAATTTGGATGCTTTATTCATGTTATTTCCTGTAAAGATAAGTTTTCCATGATTGTTTAAATATTATACTGTTAAAGATTTTTCAAAGAGATGTTTGTGCAATTTATGAAAGTATTTGTTGAATTTATTTGCTTGATATAATTTATTAATTGTGCTTCAAAGCTGGGACTCAAGGCTCAGGTGAAACATGATAGACATCAAGCTAAAATTTCAGCTCAAACTGTTTTTACTGATAATTTAAACTTAAAGACAGGTGAGTTGTAGCTATATATGGAAGGCTCCAACATAACTTTCAGATGAAGAACAGCAATACAGTCATTCTGTTCAGTAGCACTTGAGAAGAGTTAAAATGGTTCACTAAAGATATTTAAAGATCTTAAGTACCTGCAAACAGTAAGCAAGTATTGGACAGATCAGAAAAGTGCTCACTAGCTACTATTCACTAATGTTAAGCTGCTGATGAAGGCATACAGAAGTACCTGATGAAAGTGTGATGGAAATATTTGTTAAACGAACACTGACATGGTGAATTCAATTTTGCCCCTTTTCCTAGTATCATAATAATGCTTACCAAAGCTGCTCTGTCAATGTTATCTCGGAATGGAAAGAAAGCATCTGAACTCAGAGAAACCCCTTTCAGTTGTAAAATCCAGTTTTTCCTTTCCTCCTGCAAATAAAGACAAAAATATTGTTATGTTAAATAGAGATTAGTGTCATGACTGACAAAGGAACATCTTACAGATAGTTATACCACCATAGATCAACAGATCAGGCAAACAATTTTAAAAGGGTTCAAAATTAACTTTAAGCATTGGACCTTTGACCAAAGATACTTACAGGCTCATTCTTAGGAGGCCCAATTTTGATTGAAAATTAAATTTATAAAAACAGAATATGCTTACCATAACCAAAACACCATCATATCTTAATACATTTACCTCATTTTCCCCCCGAATTTCTTATATAAATTAAATCAGAAAAGGCTTCCCCTTTTTCCAACACTATATGCGCTGTTAAATAACACTTTGTACAAGTTTAATTGGTTTGGTTTGGATAGCCTAGGATGCATAAATTATGATGCTCAATGCACTTTATTTTGTGTATCTTAAATGTAGTGATAAACCTTGGAAGGTTTAGATAGCACGTCAATACATTAGGGTTTTGATTGCATTTCAAGCAATCTTTACCCAAAAATATATTGTAAATGTATTATCTCCCTTTAAATAGACATGGTCTCATGAAAATGATCTTGTTTATTCAAATGTTTTACTTTCTTTAAAACTTCAAGGAGCTTCCCCCTCATTTTACATCAGGGTGCATACAAGTTGAGAAGTATCATAAACTTTTCATTATTTTCGATTAAAGATGTACTGGGTTCAGGTTTATGAATTTTTGTCAAATGTTCAGACTCCATATATATATAGGTTTTTTCCTAGGATACAAGGTAAAATATTTTGCCCCATATCACCCACTTCTCTTTTCAGAGAAGACTTCAACAGCTTATAAAAAGGTAATTTCCAAAATTTAAGCACATTCTAGTTTTTCTTTTCTTACAATTTGGGCCCATATAATGCAATCGCTAAATATACAGTAAAAGTTTGAGCCAGACTTTTCCCACCAATTTTCAAATATCAAATATCTTGAAAAGGAGTGTCATAACATATCAATATTTTGAGTTTATGTATTCTTCTGACTGGAAGTATTAATCTTTAAATTTTAGATTTTAAAATTTCACCTAATTACATCCTGAAGTCTTTGCTAGTACTATTGTTTGATACTCATGGCCCAAAAATAAATCAGTGAAATCTGACTGTGCGAGGGATGTATATCCAGTCAGGGTCGTTAAACACTTCCATCATCATCAGTGAAAAAATACATGCCAAATTGATCTTGTTTTGTCAACATACATAATCAGCATTTTCAAAAGAAAGAAAAACACGAGTGCACACGCTGAAATGTCTCGCCTTCTTTAATAATCATTGATATTATGTTGATAGTCCTAAGTATAAAGCTTTATTACAACGGTCACATAAACTTAACATTAACCAAGATAGCTAAACAAAGACCAATGAACCATGAAAATGAGGTCAAGGTCAGATGAACCAAGCCAGGCAGGCATAAACAGCTAACAATTCTTCCATACAACAAATACAGTTGACCAATTGCTTATAGTTTATGAAAAACAGACCAAAACACAAAAACTTAACACTTAGCAATGAACCGTGAAAATGAGGTCAAGGTCAAATAAAACCTGTGCGACTGACATATAGATCATAAAATATTTCCATACACCAAATATAGTTGACCTATTGCATATAGTATTAGAAAAAGACCAAAACTCAAAAACTTAACTTTGACCACTGAACCATGAAAATGAGGTCAAGGTCAGATGACACCTGCTAGCTAGACGTGTATACCTTATAATCATTCCATACATCAAATATAGTAGACCTATTGCATACAGTATAAGAAAAACAGACCAAAACACAAAAACTTAACTATAACCACTGAACCATGAAAATGAGGTCAAGGTCAGATGACACCTGCCAGTTGGACATGTACACCTTACAATTGTTCCATACACCAAATATACTAGACCTATTGCTTATAGTATCTGAGATATGGACTTGACCACCAAAACTTAACCTTGTTCACTGATCCATGAAATGAGGTCAAGGTCAAGTGAAAACTGTCTGACGGGCACGAGGACCTTGTAAGGTACGCACATACCAAATATAGTTATCCTATTACTTATAATAAGAGAGAATTTAACATTACAAAAAATCTTAACTTATTTTTCAAGTAGTCACTGAACCATGAAAATGAGGTCAAGGACATCGGACATGTGACTGACGGAAACTTCGTAACATGAGGCATCCATATACAAAGTATGAAGCATCCAGGTCTTCTACCTTCTAAAATATAAAGCTTTTAAGAAGTTAGCTAACACCGCTGCCGCCGCCGGATCACTATCCCTATGTAGAGCTTTCTGCAACTAAAGTCACAGGCTCGACAAAAAAACATCTTTTGTTTTGAGATCAAATATTAAACAAGTATTTTCTTCATTCTTTAGGGTCAAAATTTTGGCAAAACTTATTCATACTCTGTACTCCTGAATGTTTAAATAGAGACAATTCCAGGATTTATGGCCAAGTTTAGGAGGTGGAAAAAGGGGAATGGAAAAATTTATGCATTTTAGCTCCAACAAAAATACAAAACATAAAAAACCTTATATAGTCTTCTTTCAAGATTTCAAACCCTTCCTTCAAATCCTAAGAGTATGTAAGAGACTTTTAAATTTGTAAAGTAAAAATGATTGCAGTCATTATAAAATTTTGCACTACAGGTAACTTAAAATAAGGCTTTTACTGCAAAGTAGTTTAAAAATATTGTTTTTCATAAACTATTTCTATATTGAATACCATTCTAATGCAACATCATTTGTAATGTTCATTTTGATTGGATAATGTCACCAAATTTCATGGAATCAACTTACCACTGATGCTATGAAAACTTTTATGCATGCGCAGTCGACGTATGTCAAATTTTAAATGTATGATTTGACATTGTTTTCTGTCAGTTTCATTAGAATGGAGATAATGATATTGTATTTTAAGCTCAGACATCATCAATTTGGGATTTGATGGTCGCAAATTAAGTTTACTTGCAATGTGGTCATAACATAAAAATATGTGATACATAAAAGAGAAAGAAAGAAATTTCGTACCTCTGTCAAAGGAGCAGGAGGACTTTCAAACATAGTATCCCAGGATTCTTTATCTTGGTCCTGTACAAAGAAACAAGCAAGTGAAGTGCTAAGATGAAATAAACAGCTGCGCCATGGGCGCATGATAGGCCCGTCATCCTGTGTGTTTAGTTTTATGCAATAGTCATAAATAGTTTCTGAGAAAACCCCCCTTTTTGTTTAATAAAAAACTCAATAAATTTTAGTTATCACCAAAAAGTATACAGATCTTTAGATTAACATAACTAAGAAGTGTGAAAAGTTTTAAGCAATAATCATAAATCCTTTTTGAGATACGGCGCAACATGTGACAAAAAACCCCTGTTATAGTTATAAAGTCCTGCAACTCAAAAAGTTTAAATCTTATTTTTACCAAAAAGTATACATATCATTTGCCCATCATAAGAAACAACTGTTAAGTTTCATGAAATTTAAATAAGCGATTCTCAAGTTAATGTGCCACATGTGGACACCGGACAGACAGACGGACAGACACCGGACATTTGAATACCATAATACGTCCCGTCAAAATTTTGAAGGGCTTATAAAAAGCTACTAAATATGGTTTATCTTTTAAGTTTATCAAAACTGAATGCATGAAGTACCACCCACTAAGTGATATAAAAATGACAAATAGAAATATTAATTTTGGATGATCACTGAGTAGAACAGGAAAATGCAAATTTTTAAAAATTTTAGATGTTCATCCATTTGTGTTTCATTATATCAAAGTATTCAAATTCATCTTTTATATACTTAAGTCAGCTAAAAGTAAATAAAATCATGTATATTCAAAACAGTTTTTCTAAAAATTATTAAAAAACAAGAATGTGTCCTTAGTACATGGATGCCCTACTTGCACTATCATTATCTATGTTCAGTGGACTGTGAAATTGGGACAAAAACTCTAATTTGGCTTTAAATTAGAAAAATCATATCATAGGGAACATGTGTACTAAGTTTCAAGTTGATTGGACTTCAACTTCATTAAAAACTTAAAAACCCAAAGTGTGAGGCCAACCTTAAAAATATGTTTGTTTGCAGTTTTCCGACTGTACCTTCAGACTGGAGGGTCGGTAGGTAGGAAAAATATTTTATTTTATCAGCCAAAATACAGTTTAAACAAGCAGTTACACTAAACCAAGTTTCTTGTGAAGTAAAAAAAACATTTTAAAACAACAAACACTGGACATGCTGAAAACCAACATCAAATGAACAGGCATTTTCAGATAAAAAACTTTTTAACCAAAACTGAAACTTTAACATAGTGTCATTATCCAATTTATGACATAAAATATGGTATAATTATTAAATACTGGAACACTTATAAACAAGGAATGTCATTATGACTAGAACTGTTTTAAAGAAATATATTCAGACATGTATGCTTCTTGACTAGAATGTTTTCATGAGTAGAGTAATTTCATCAGAAAAATGTAGATATTAAAGATTTATAAGACAATGTATTAAAGAGTGTATTTTTAATAAAAAAAATAACCATTGAATCTTCCTCAATTGAAAAAAAGGCAACTTGAAAAAAAGTATTAAGACATTCGACTGTTTTCATATTTCTAACAATATTTAATTATATGGGGACGAAGTCCCCAATTACGGTAGAAAAATAAAAAAAATAAAAAATAAAAAATTCGGGAAAACTTCCCGAATTTTTCATTCTACTAATGAACTCAAAATCGTTAACTTTTTTTTCAGATCTACTTCCGTTTCCGGTCTTGTTTGCATGAGACTTTGAATAAAATGTATATTTATCAACATATCAACAAATATAGGAAGGAATTTAACGACCAATCATTTTTAATAATTGTTTGATATGGAAAAAACGTTACCTGAAAAAAAAGTTTCTTTGTTTACATTGAATATGACGTCATAGCTTAAATAACGTCACAACTAAATCCCTAACAACAGAACCAATATCGGAAACGTTACCGTATTTCCGTTTCTTTAATCAACATGTTTGAATTTAAAAAAAAATAAAAAAATACAGACTTCGTCCCCATTCACAGGTTATGCCTGCCTCATATTATGTGATAAGGTTATATTTTTGCCAGGCTTTAATGAAAACCAAAGAAATCTAAAGTTTGGGGTGAAATCCATAGCACCCCATTAAAAGTAAATGGTCTGTACTGAAATGTTTTTAATGCATAAAAAAAATTGGCAGCATAGCTCCTAAGGACATGTTTTAATTGAATTCACACAGGCCACACAGTTTGGGTATATTTAATATTGTAAGAAAGAGAATAATTGCAATGAGTGGGGCATCCCCCCTTATCCAAAAAGGAGCATACTCATTGCAATCGAAGATAGATTTAATATAGAGAGAGTATATTTATTTTTCAAGCTAACCATTCATTTTCTCTACATCTTTGTGTAGTTAATGTTGCTTCTTATTGATTTGGCATGATCTATATCCATTAACATTTCAAATGAGCCCTTCCTCCGTACAGGCGTGTTTACAGATATCCATGAAGATGTAAGTCACGGAGGAGTGGTTTCATCTTTGTAGTCTTCACAACGATTTGTAGAAAATATGCCATACTTCAAGCTGCTGTCGAATTATTTAACCACTGAAATTGGTTCCATAAAGTCAGGCTCCACAGATTCTGTACCCGATTTGTTTGAGACAGAATGGTTATCGTGTCAGTTATGAATATCCGCTGCATCATCGTCAATGATATCATCTCACATCATTACATGTGCCTGAATCTGTATAAACAGTATACTAATAAACTTTATTGTTTGTTATTTGTCTTAAAATTGACACGAGACGACAGCGTAAAGTACTCCTCCGTGACTTCATGGATACCTGTAAACAATTTCCATGTGCTTTATCATTAAAAGGTCACATGAACGCTTGACGGGAAGCTAAGACAAACCGAACTTGAAATGCGTAATTGACCCAGACTTTAAATCATTTCCGGAAAGGACCCAAAGTTCCGGATCGCGTCAATAGAAGTATTAAAAAAAAATTCTTCAAATTTAAAGCAATAAAATTTTCACAG
This sequence comes from Mytilus edulis, assembly GCF_963676685.1. NCBI lineage: Eukaryota > Metazoa > Mollusca > Bivalvia > Mytilida > Mytilidae > Mytilus > Mytilus edulis. The sequence goes on along the minus strand of NC_092345.1, from coordinate 66,849,977 downwards.
TCGGGAGGATTTTCAAGGGTCGGTCGGTAAACTGCAAACAAACAATATTTTAATTTAAGCCTGACAGGTGGACGAACCAGATGAACGAACCAGAAAACATAATGCCCCTATCCTATATATCCTAGGTTGGGCATACAAAATAAATATTTTCCAATTTTAAAAAAACATTATAAAATTTCATTGGGTGGGATATAACAAAATTGGATTCATATACTAAATGTTACTTACAGTTCCTACTGTTCCTAAAACATATTGATCAATAGCATTGTTCCTCTCTGCTCTCTTCACACCATCTCTGAATTTCATGTTCATCACTTTTGGATGTTGTCTTAACCACCTATGTAAAGTCAAGATGCAATATAATTCTTAAATTATTTATTAATAACATTACTTCTAAAAATTTCATACTGAAATAAAATATAACAGCATTTCCCCCCACATCTTTTGTCCCCCCCCCCCCCCCCCCCCCTAAAAAAATTAAATTCAATTTCTATTTCCTCGATATCAAAAATGTGAAAAAATAACAAGAAACTCAGTTCATGTACTGGTCATAGAGTTCTAACTTTTTTTATATATATACCGTCTTTTGGTATGTATAACCAGGCGCGTAGCAACCCGTACGCAAAACGCAGTTGCGTACACATCGAAAATTTCACAAAAATAAAAATATGGTAAATCTAGTAAGAATAAAACTAAAGTAATGAAGTTAATAAAAAAAAATATACAAATATGTTAATGATAACTTTGTAGCTATATTCCGTTTCGAAAACTAGTCTTCCCTTTTCATTTGCGAAACCAGCATCGTGATTCTGTTGCTAATGCAAACTATTTAAAAATGCATATGGCTGAGTCCTCCGTGTGTCAAAACACAATTGTCACGTCTTCTATGCCTCCTTACCCTGACATCTTTTCTGAAGATTCCAAAATAACTTATGAAATAAGATACAACATTCTTAAGAGGCCATGGACATCAATTCATTCTTATGAATTTCCTGTGAGGTATGTATAAGTCTTCTTAAACACGGTCTACTGCAACTTAAGTTTAACGGAGGTGGTAAAGGGCGATTTTCGTTCAACTGTATTCACCTTTTTTTTTCATTTGACGTTCAATGTGTTTTCACTATTTTAATTTTAGTGCAAGACGGGTGCCTCTTTCGTTCAACAAGTTACATGTTCCCAAATTTAAATATTTAAATAAAGTGCGTATTTCCAATGCTTTCAGTTTTAAAGTTTTTGTTTTCCGTAATCCTAATTTGAATAAAAAAACTTTTTTTCGCGAAGTACTGATCCACCATCCCATCCCACCCTATGCCACCATTTTAACCTTTACTAACTAGCATTTTGTTAGAAATTTTATCTTAAATTTGATTTAATATTGTTGAAGAAAAAAAATGATTTGACTTTGTTATGTCCTACCTACGATAATAGATGGGCATTGTGCTTTCTCGTCTGTGCATCCGTCCGATTTATACCCACGAATCTTTCAGATACCTAATGTATATGCATGTATGCCGGTCTCGACGGCGACGGCAGAACGCCGGTATTTTAGTACCATGAGAAGAGTGAAGACCTACATGAGGAATACAATGAAAACGAATCGTTTATCTGGACTCGGTCTTTTAAACATATATCAAGAAAGCAGACACGGTTTTGGACATCTTTAGTAGAAAAAAAGAAAGGAAATGGGCATTGCTTTTTCAGAATTCAGAGAGAAAAAAAAGCAGAAAAACACTGCTTGTTCACTCATAAAATAAAACATGTGATTCAAATTTTTATTTATGTCATGATTTTCTTAATAAAAAAAACCCATTTAAATAAGTTGCACAGTGTTGGCTTAGAAATTAGTTTGTTTTCTAACGTAAAGTGGGTTCAGCATGATTCGGTAACAAATAAAATATTCCTAATCAAACCATTTTAACCCACTACACATAAGGAAAAAAAACCAAATTGTTAAGGTAAAGCCAACGGGTTTCTTTGTTTTTCTCTGATTATTTATTTCCAAAGTTGACTCGTTTCTCCTGAAAGTAAGATTTCTGTGAGGTCATTTTAACGGTCCTTGGAAATTGCGAGAATGCAGGATTTTGCACCATTTACCCCCGAGCTTCAGGGCGCCTCGAGCGGACCCCCAGACCCCCTGCCATATGACTTCCTTCTCCGGCATTGCGTACACATCAAAATTGCCTAGCTACGCCCCTGATAACGTGCACATTTATACCCTAGGTCATGTTTCTTGTTAGAGGGGTGCGTGTTTTACATGACTACAAACAATTTCTTAATCTTTTTTTCAGGTCCAAACTCCGACAAAGAAATTTCCAAGTGAAGTGAAGAGTACGGAATATTTTTCCTAAAACCTCAATTGTTTTTGTTTTACATGTTATAATTGTAATATGTATCGTACTGTTCTTAATTTGTTACGTTTTATTCAAATAAAATACATTTTATATCTTTGTTGTTACGTTTATTGTGTAAATTTGTCCATCTGTTTTGGAATACGGAAATTTGCCAAGTCTTAATAAAGCTTTTGCTGTCGATTAAATTAGCCTCTGTGTTCCTTGTTGTCATAACTTACTGTTTTTGTATGTGTTCATCATAGAGAGTTGAAGAAAAGTGTATGAAAATTGAATAAACCACGCTCGTTTTGAAAAAATAAACCGCCATTTTTTCTAATGTATTGATCAGGTGATCACAAGTCATGTGGGTCAGTCATGTGACTTAATATTGTAAAGTGATGATTTACTCCATGAAAAATTTATTAGGAAAAATATGTTTTTACTTTGTAACTTTTCAACTTTTAAACAACTGTTTAAAACCATTCAAGAAATTATGATTGAAAACATGATAATCCCATAATTGTAACCTGAACGAATTTAATTAGGAACAAGGTCAACCTGTCACTGATTTGTTTTGACATCGATTAGACCCGTTGATTGAGGTGTGATAATCCAGATTAACAGCTAGAATCATCAAAATAAAAACAATGAGATTTTTTAAAACAATTTATTACAGCACTAATGCCATTAATTATAATTAATAGACTGATTCGTAATTATTTTATTGTTTGAATCAGAACAATAATTTGGACATTTAATCTTGTCCTTGATAGTCAAACAATTTATTAAATTTGGATTAAAAGATTTATCTCAATCTAATCAAATTCTTATTCATTTGTTAGAATACTTTCAATTTCATATTAATTACGTATTTCGTATGGAATTCTCCGACATTGGTGTCCATTTAAAAACTTTCCTGTTTGCCGATTTTGGAGCTGTAACTTTTCCGAAAATGTTTAGTATTATATGACCAATAAACTTTTTTTCTCTCGTTTCTTGGATCACAAAGGGGGTGTGCACTATACACAAATGCGCATAATACAAATCAAAAGACGGTAGTCAGATAAATTAAAAAAAAATTAAATTAGTAACATGGAAATAGGAAAATACTTGTCTGAAATATTGGTGATATAAACCTATAGTATAAGTTTTATTAATATCTGGCAACAACTGTACCTGTGATAGCACTAACAAAGCTGGATGGACGCTCTGTATTTTCATGTCCCCTGCAACATGATTTGCGGGGGATAAAAATATATTCCAAATCTGTTTACAATTAGAAGTGACCATTTAATAAACATTCTTGAAGTTCCATCCCCCCTCATTATTGCAATTCCACCTTAATGTTTTGGAGTTTTGGATGTTCATCAGAAAAACAACTAATACATTTTTTAAAGGAGAAGGCCCAGTAAGACCCCTTTTTGGCCCAAGAATATAACTGTATACAAAATTGTTAAAATGTAAACTTTAGCTATTTATTGGAAAGTAGAATACTTCTGTTACATAAATATGGACTGTTTTTGACAATACAATGCACATGTATCAGGTTCTAGCATCATTAAGCCATGCTAAATTCCTAAAATCTTTGAAATTTTAGCATTTTGGTTTATTTTTAGACAGTTTCCGTCTAAAATGAAAGTGGCTGCATTTGTGTTCATTCTTGATATTTAAATACAAGTTGTATAATTTGATGATAATACATAACATATATAGAGGTTGAAAATGAACACCGATGTGGCCACTTCCATTTTTGACAAGAACCATCTGAAAAGTGACATATTATGGCATATTCAATAGATTTTTCATATCTTAGCTTGAATTTGACTAAAACAGTTCAAATCTTTCACTTAAAGTAATTGAATAGACTGAAGAAGACACTTGAGTGTTTAAAAAGTCATAAGTGTCCAAAATCTTACATCAGATGAACCTGAATTTTGAGACCAAAATCAACCCTTATTGGACCTACTCCTTTTCCTGAGGTAGCAATAAACAGTTAGAAACAATTTCCCCTCATAAAATTTTACCATCCCCTTTCCATTGCTTTCTTGCAATATTAAGCTTACTATTTGTGTCAAATATGTGCATATGTATATAATCAGAATCTTCCATAGATCTTATATCCAGTATATACAAGAGGCTGTCACAACGACAGCAAACCAGATTTATTAATATTTATTTGTGTCCTAGCAATATCACAAGAACCATTACTGATGAATGGTGAAAGTGAAAATCGTCAATATCAAATTTGACCTCCATTTTGTCATCAGTATCAACATCTTAAAATTTTAAAAGCTTAGATTGAATGGTTCATTAGTAAATGCAACAACGTGAATGGAAACGCCATTTCACAATCTTTCAAGAACCATAACTCCTGAACAGTAAAAGTCAAAATCGTCATAATTGAACTTGACTTTTAATTTGCCATCAGTAACAACATATAAATATTTCAAAAGCTTTGGTTGAATGGTTCATGAGAAAATGCACGGACACGACTGGAAACACCATTTTTCAATCTTTCAAGAACCATAACTCCTGAACGGTAAAAGTCAAAATCGTCATTATTGAACTTGACCTCCATTTTGTCATCAGTAACAACATATTAAAATTTGGGAAGCTTAGGTAGAACAGTTCATGCGTAAATGCACGGACACGACTGGAAACTCCATTTTTCAATCTTTCAAGAACCATAACTCCTGAACGGTAAAAGTCAAAATCGCCATTATTGAATTTGACCTCCATTTTGTCATCAGTAACAACATATTAAAATTTGGGAAGCTTAGGTAGAACAGTTCATGCGTAAATGCACGGACACGACTGTAAACTCCATTTTTCAATCTTTCAAGAACCATAACTCCTGAACGGTAAAAGTCAAAATCGCCATTATTGAACTTGACCTTCATTTAGTTGTCAGTAACAACATATTAAAATTTTAAAAGCTTTGGTTGAACGGTTCATGAGTTAATGCACGGACAACATTTGATTCCCGCCCGCCCTACCGACCGCCCGCCCGCCGTACATCCCCAAATCAATAACCGACATTTTTGTCACAAAAATCCGGTTAAAAATGGTAAAATATAGTTTTTTTTGGGTGTATCCATGGCAACAATCTGCATTCATTTGCTATAAAATATTGCAAAGAGGGGGGAAAAGATGTCACATATTTCTCCAAAATTTGGCTAAAAGTAGAATTTCAATCGCTTGAAGTAATACCTTTTCTGAATTTGTTAACATATAACTTTCAGTTAATCCAATGAAAATCATGTCTTTCGTCTCATTTTTTGGTAAAATTGCGTCAAAAACTTTGTGTAGAAAAAAAGTGTTTTTAAACATTACATTAATTTCTGAACCGATGGCTGGTCTAGCTGTGAAAATACTGAGAGTCAAACAAAAAACAGCCAATAAAACATGTAAAAATAATCTTGATGTTCTTATAAACCATCTTTAAAGGCTAAATTAGTACTCAGCTGTCTAAAAATGAATTTTATTACACCATAACTTTCATATTTGAAAAATCCTAACTGTGTATTGCTACCTGAGATTAATCCCATGATCTCTAATACTCCAGGTCAATATTCTATTATGAGACCGCAGAGGCGTCAAAACTTGCATTGAAGAATCTATTATGGCAACAACAAAAAAACATGACTATTTTGTTATGGAAACAAACCAGTTATTAGCCTTGTCCCCAGCCAGTCTTGTACAATGAATCCTGGACTGCTGACCTGCACCTATTCCAATTACTTGTCCACCTTTGGCATAACACACAGAGTTGGACTGGGTATACTTGAGTGTGATACTGGCTACAATCAAGTCCTGAACAGCTTCCTTAGTAAGCTACAGGAAAAATAAATAACTTATGTAACTCTATATAATATTTCCCCTGATCAGAAAACTTAAACGACTATAGCCGAGTATTTTTTGACAAATCTTTTTTAGGTAATATTGATAGAAGGTTATTAGAAGGTTGTCATGTTCTATCAACTTTAAGCATACCGGTAAGTGGGCAAAATTATGTATTAGCTTCTCCTGAGCATTAAAGCGTCTTTTAATTTTTAGCTTGATCTTAAAAATGCACATTAAACAAGAATGTGTCTATAGCACACTGAATGATGCCCCACTTACACTATCATTTTCTATGTTCAGTGGACCATGAAAATGGGGTGAAAAAACTAATTTGGCATGAAATTAGAAAGATCATATCATAAGAAACATGTGTACCAAGTTTCAAATTGATTAGACTTTATCTTCATCAAAAACTTCCTTGACCAAAAACTGTAACCTGAAGTGGGCACTATCATTTTCTATGTTCAGTGGACTGTGAAATTGGGGTCAAAACCTTTTTTAGCATTAAAATTAGAAAGATCATATCATATGGAAGTTGATTAGACTTCAACTTCATCAAAAAATACCTTGAGCATTATTATTTATGTATGACCCTAGTGTAACAATTATCTCTTCAAGAATAAAACAATTAAAGGAAATTCACATATGATTTGTCACAGGATATGTCAAAATATTGTCTATTAAGGTGGTACCCAACACTTTCACTAAAATTAATTTGGCTCGTTTAATTTTCATAAAATTTTGACAAAGTATTTACTTTGACCATTTGACACAAATATAAAAATTTCAAAAAAATGAGCCAAACGTTTTATCAGAAAAAATACACTGGTTATATAGCAGTTTGACAAACACTACTTTTGATCATTGAGAAGCTTTATATTCCCTTAACAAAACAATGGGATTAAAACATTTAGCTGATTTAACAGATTTATCTCCCTGTAGTGTCAGGTACCACCTTAAACTTATTTTATAAACTTCATGGTTTTAAAAAACAACACGAATAATTTAATACTGAAAAATTAATTCATTGAAAAAATATATATAATTTAAAAATACAAGCCACTAACCTCTTTTCTGTTAGAGACGACATTCTTCATGAGATCTGAGTTGATTACTGCATCATTTCTCTTCTGTTCCATTTGTAAACCAAATAGTGTCCTAGTCTCCATTTCAGAAGGTTCGTACTCACTGTCCATCTGTAAATCAAATAAAATTGAATTCTCTATATCAGAATATCTGCTACTAGGTCATCAAAATTGTTTTTATTCCTCAAAAAGAAAGAAAGACCATATTAAAATTAACTTCCTTATGTATACGAGTTGTGGGCTGAAGTAAAACGTTTACCCCTCTTCATACCCAAGTACAAACTAAGATTTCCTCAAAATTTAAGGTAAAGGGAAGTTTGTTCGGTCAAATTTCTAAGCCTCCTTTATTTTATTAACATTCGGCATTAATGGTATGGCAATCATTTTGTCATGGGGGTAAAACCTAAAATTAAAATTTCAACCTGCTAGACTATTTAATATTGATAGACATGATCCACATACTTTATCACCAATTGACTATTGTTCAATTCATGCCTTTTTCCTCAAATTAAATCATCGGACTATTTTCAACAAGTCAAGTTTTTTACTTATTTAATTGTTTATCTACTGTGAAAGTACTTTAATTTGTGGGTATCAATTTTTATGGTTTGAGCAACATTTGCATGTTCATGGGTTTTAAAACTTGTGGATTTTAGTTAAAAAAAAAAAGAAAAATTGAAGCCATTACAAACGAAGGTTACAAATTGTCTTGATCGAAGGCAATTGTAAAGTAAACATTGACCTGTGTAAATCGTAGTGATCACACTAATAAACCTGAAATATAACCTGAGATAGAGTGATCAACAGATTTAAGACCATCAAAGGTGTTTTAAAACCTAAAGAAAACTGTTACATAAACTGTTATATAAATGTATTTTGAATTGTAAAATAATTCTTATCAAAAGCAAGCCCAGCATGAAATGGTGGGGCATTTGTGTACTGGAGTACTGACCATGCAAGGGCTGTATAGCCAGTCAAGGTCGTAAGAAACTTCCATTTCTTGTCGTGTACTGGGGACATATTCTTTCCAGTACATGTATTGATATTATTTCATAAAGTGTTCATTTTATATCCTCAATATTCTGTAAGTATGGGAAATAATAATTTCATGCTGGGCTTGCTTTTGATAGTGCCCAGTACACAGATGCCCCATCCTCATTATCGTTTTCAATGTTCAGTGGAATGTGAAAATGGGTGAAAATCTTTTATTTGGCATTAAAATTAAAAAGATCACATCATAGGGAACATGTGTATTAAGTTTCAAGTTGATTGGAATTCATCTTCATCAAAAACTACCTCGACCAAAAACTTTAATCTGAAGTGGGACAAACGGACGAACTGATGAATGAATGGACCGACGAACAGACACACAGACTAGAAAACATAATGCCCATAAATGGGGCATAAAAATCAAAAGTTGTACAGTTAAGGTTTTTAAAGATTAAATAGGTAAAATCCTGCCTGCAGTTGTAGTTCATAGTGTGTTTGCCCTGTGACTTTACTATTATAGTATTCTTAGATTTGGCGATATTCAATATAATCTCTTGATCATATCAGTAGTGAAACATACATGGGGATCTTTCCATGTCTTGATTTGGACAACGGTTGTTTTATTTCATTGCACACTAAAATTCATAGATAAGGTCATTTACAAAAACCACGAAAAATTGGTTCCCCTAGAATAAAAGTACTTTCACAGTACTCTTTATCTGATTATTTGGTATTCCTAGTCTGTTTTTGAAAATTCACAACGGAAAGTTATTATGTACCCTTTGTAAAATGAGTGATTTATTTTTTTAAATACTTTACCTGTAGAACACAATAGTTCCCTCCTTTCTTTTTCTTGAGGATATCTAGAGCCTCTGGCAGATACCCTGGAGCAATAATCCCATCAGATACCTTCAATGTAATAGTAGCTTTTATTTTATTCTGTTTTATAGCTTTTAGTTTTAGAAACCATAACATTTCATAACTGTTGACTTTCTCAGCAAACAAATGTAGGAACAACACACATATTATCATCGCAGAAAACATGAGGCTAATGTCTTCTTAAGTATGCTTTTCATATACCATGCATACGGACGAATTTGATTTGGGATGAGTCCCAAATAACACAAGAATCAATTGAGTTAGACACAAAAGAGTCAGAAATAAATTAAACCTGAATTTTACCCACACTGAAAAATACCAGGTCTTATCTGAAATTTCAACAAAATTTTCAACTGGATTTGGTCAAATATGTCAATTACAACATGTTTCTGAATTTCAGTTACACCAAAAACTACTAATGTTGCAAGTATATACCCGACATCCTATCTATTTTGGTATAAAATGCAGCATAATATTAGGAGTAAAATAATGGCTCTTAGCATAATTTCTGTCTTGTGCATTAAATATACTGACATCTGAGCCAAAAAGCATTTAATACCTCAAGCTTCTGAAACTTTTTTTTTATTATCATTTTATAATCAACTAGATATCATTGAGATGGGAGCCATCTCTGTGGGCCCCCCTGTGAATAATGTGCATTAAAAAATTGTATCTTTACCATAGGACATGGGTTTGTCAACTGAAATCAAAGTTTTTGACCTTGACCTTTGACCTAGGAAGTTGTAAATAAATTATGACACACCCTTTGGTGTTGGTTTATATACATGTCAAGTATAAACTTTGAAATGATAATGGTTCTCAAGATATAGAGCGGACACGACCTTTCCCATAGGACATGGGGTTGTCAACTAAAACCAAAGTTTTTGACCTTGACCTTTGACCTAGGAAGTTGTACATAAATTATGACACACCCTTTGGTGTTGGTTTATATACATGTCAAGTATAAACTTTGAAATGACAACGGTTCTCAAGATATAGAGCGGACACGATCTTTACCATAGGACATGGGGTTGTCAACTAAAACCAAAGTTTTTGACCTTGACCTTTGACCTAGGAAGTTGTACATAAATTATGACATACCCTCTGATATTGGTTTATATACATTTCAGGTATAAACTTCAAAATGATAACGGTTCTCAAGATATAGAGCGGACACAATCTTTACCATAGGACATGGGGTTGTAAACTGAAACCAAAGTTTTTGACCTTGGACTTTGCCCTAGGCAGTCGTTCATAAATTATGACACACCCTCTGGTGTTGGTTCATATACATGTCAAGTATAAACTTTGAAATCATAACGGTTCTCAAGATATAGAGCGGACACGATCTTCACCACAGGACACAGGGTTGTCAACTGAAACCAAAGTTTTTTTTACCTTGACCTTTGACCTAGGAAGTTGCACATACATCATGACATGTCCTCTGGTGGTGGTTAATAAACATGTAAAGTATAAAGTATGAAATCATAATGGTTCTCAAGATATGGAGCGGACACAAAAGTGTTATGGACGGACGGACAGACGGATGGACGGACAGACTGATCACTATAGGGTACCCGCCTAAAGGCGAAACCCTAATTAAGATTTACAGAAATAGCCAATAGAAAATCTGTTTTGTTTACTAAACAGAAAACATAAAATAATAAATTTGTTATTTCAGTAAATAACTGTTTGAAAACCTAACCTCTCTGGATATTATTTTAGCTGTTTGAACATCACACGTATCAGACAAGGCTATAAAATCTCCAAATGATGACATTCTATCTGCACCTGTACAATTTACAATATTCATTAGGCTAATGTGTAATTTGAAGCTGAAACTTTTTACTCTGTATTATACAAATAAACCAATTCTTAAATTCCTTAAATTCACATTTAGATAGAATATGGAAAACTGGAGAAATAACATACAAATATTCAGTCATACAACCCTTATACCATTAATTCAATACTCCTGTACTTAATCTTGTGTAATGCATTAAAATTGTCACTAAAAATATCCTGTTATCTAGTGGTCATTTTCACATTAAAACATGTAACTAAGGGATGTTCGCTTGTCATGTTTTTGAAGGTTTGTCAGATTTTTGGAATACTCTGGTTTTATCCATTTGAATGCCTTAAAAAACTTTGCCCATTGACCACCATTTTTCTTTTTATAAATCTTTTACATGTATAATTATATCAGCCATCTGTAAAAGTCTTATAAAATCTTTGTTATTTTTTAATAGTTTTTGAGAACTTAAAACTTGTCAATGATAAAAGCTATGAAAAATAAAAAAAAACACATTTTCCCGCCCAAAATTTCAATGGCTAATATCTCAAAAACAAGCGCATTGACCTATATTTTTTTTGTTGCTTTTTTTGTTCCTGTATTAATCTCGGGTGAATTGTATGTGTAAAGTTATTTAAAGGAAAAGAATGTCAACATTGAAAGTGAAACAAAGGTAAATCATTTGATTGACTTGATTCGATCCACACAAAAATATTTTTATACAGGTAAAAACAATGATAAACATTTATTTTTCATCTATAAAATGAAATTAAATAGAATAATCCAACAGCAAGAGTTTGCTTAATCTATTTATAACTATCTTTATGTTTACATCGCTTATATGGGCATCACATGACATTAGATGCAACTCGATAATTAATTAGATGGCGTCTGGACTAAAATACACACAAAACGAAGCTACATGTTTTCATGATCATGCCCTGTTTATTATTTATTTTAGACTTTTGATAGCTTTGATAAATGTTTTACATTATTATTATAAAATAAAATATGAGATTTTAAATTAAATTGGTGAACATAAATTTGACAGCTAGTGCCCCTTTAACATGCAATATTTGTTTACCTCTGGCTCTTGCATAGGCCTCAGCCAAGGGAGATAAATTGTCCATGTCCTCTACCATACAGACTTTCCTGTCGGCCTCTGATAGTCCCTGACCTCCCACTGCAACACCTGTAAAATTGGTATTAACCATGTTGATTTATTAGCAGATTTTATCTTGCTGATCAATATTCTTCTTTTTATAGTTTCTATCTATCTTTAATAGTTTTCAAGATAATAAAAAAAAAAAAAAAAAGAATATGTCCATTGGGAGAAGAAACCATGCTTGTAAATGTATGGCAGATTCAGCAATTTTTCTATTTCTAAAGGGACATAAATGGAGAACGGTAAAAGTAACACTACCCATATTTGAACCTGATCCATGTTTGGTGAAAATAGGTATTATGTATAAATTCATTACATTTAATTGAGGCAAGGTAAAGTTAAGTGTCGAAATGTAAAATTCAGCAATTTTTGAATTTGTAAAAGTACATATCAAGTAAAAGTGACGCCACCCAAATTCCAACTTAGTCTGTGTAAAAGTGTGGTGGTAATTTAAGCATTGTGTATAAGTTTCAGAACATTTGGTTGAGGCAAAATAAAATTAGAGTACATAAACTATTTTTGGTTCCATTTGGTCCTATAGTTTCAGAGAAGAAATCTTGCAAAAGTCTTTAAGAGACAGGATGCCAAGAGATGAGAATAGTTCACTTGACCCTCCTGGTCAGGCAAGCTAAAAATTAAAGGGGCCTTTGATCAACTAGGTTCAGACAAAATGTGTCATTTTAATACTTAGAACACACACCATATTGTAAGGCATTGGAAGTACTTGTTATGATATTATAAATTCAGAAAAAGGAAATATTATTCTTTTAAACATAACGGTTGTGTTCTTACGCATAGTAACTTGGCTCGCACGAGCAAGTAAAACATTTTTTTAATCAAAGATATGGCATTAATTTACTATTTTTATGTATGGATTTCACAGGCCAAAGTTTCATTTTGTTGTTTACCAAATATAAAGGGGGGAAGCATTTCATTAGCTAAAACATAGTTTTACAAGTTAGGTGTGTACATATGTTGGTACTAGGGTGATAATTATCAAGTTTATCAAATTTTTAATGTGTAAAACACTGGAAGTGAAATGAATTTTTCATTTGTTTACATTTTTTGTTGTACAAGTGTTACGGCAGGGAATGTATGTAATTACTCATGGCTTACCTTCTACATGCTATATATCAAGTAATTCCCGTATTAAGGATCATTTCTTGTAACCAAATATTCATATTTAAACGTCTAATATGCCTGATATACATAGGGAAATACTTCAATCGAATTGTTTATTTACGGAGACTTTGTCGTCTGCCATTTTGTGGGGACCGAAACATGTGTTTTGATGTCTTTAAATACCAATTCGTCCCCTGGACATTTGATCTAATATTGTATTTTTAATACCACAGATAAGATTTTTAATAAGTATACCCTGCCGGACACAAATATATTGTAAATATTTAGATGGTTGAAATGAACTATGTTGTATGTTATTTACGTATTATGTAATAACGCAGATCGTCTGCTAAATCAATGCGCGCGCAGTGGTGTCCGATTGTTTATTTCAAGCTTCTTTATCGATATTTTAGATGCTATAGCTTTGTTTTGATATTTTATGTATAAGGACAATGTTCGGACAACTTAAGATGATATGTATATTATGTTTTTCATTATCTGAAATTTTTATAGTTCCGGCTTCCCGGAAAGGACAAGTTTCCATTGGATTAGTATGTCACGTGACAATTACAATTTAGTATATAAACGCGCGAGCACTCAGCAATGGCAGATAGCCCAAAGTTTTGCTGGCGGCAAGTTCAAACCTGGAAAAACAAATAAAGCAACAATAACCTTTAGGTGAGAATAAGGATAACATAATGAAGTTTAATGATATTTAATTAGCCGTCTTTTGTACAGTAAGCTATCTCCCACCACGTCGGACACCACAAATATGTATTTAAGGATTTATGATTCAGTACACTTGAACGCAACTGTTTATTTATATAGTTTTACGATGTTATAATGTTACATACTTTTAACAGTGAACAAATAAAAACTGTTAACATTGGAAAGATAACTTTATTTTATTGAACTTGGACACATACAAAAAGCACATGAATTTACACTGATGAAAACAATAGATGTTGGAGGACGCTCGTTCAAACATAAAAACTATGGAAAGCCGTTAGGAACAAAATTAGCTCAGTAACACTCGAATACAAGGGATTGCTCAATACACAGGGGCGTAGCTGCCGTTAGGCACTTTAGGCACGTGCCTACACATAATTTTTTCACAAATATTTGTTTTTATTAAAAAAAAATAATAGACAACGTTATCATAGGCTGTAGATGGAAGCCGGTGAAGTTTTCAAAACTCTTTAATTATCGAATGTCATGTGTACACTAGTCTCTCGTCCTTAGTGAATGGAATATTGGATAGAATTGAATGTTTTTACGATTTTACCTTATATAGAAACTATAAACTAGAACTTTGGTTCAGATCATTTCACTTCTATCAACAAAAACTTGAATGAACCTCAACTTAGACACATGAGTTTTTTTAATTAGTTGTTAGTTTTCAACTAGCTTTCCACTTTGTCTTCACCCGACTTGCCAATGTTGGTCGCCCGTTTGGCTGTACAGGATGTATAAATACGCATTCACGTCTAGTCAGAATGGGGACATTAAATCTGATGCCTAGTTGTAGAGAGAATGCAACTCTTTGAGGAGTTCGTAGTTGGTCTACTGAAAGGCAAAATTTCTGCTCCGATCCAATGATCCCTCGTTTTCCAGTGCATGGCAGTTTTAAATTTCCAGACCTTCGTCCTGGACGACGCCTATAACAGGACCGAGCTCCAAGTTGTATTGATTGTAAAAAAAAATAACGGTCCTGAACTTGCATAAATATTTGCCCCTGGAGGTAAACAAATCAATCAATCAACTGGCTTCCAGTAATTTTGAGTACTCTCAAATCTGCGTGTAATGGCCACAATTATTCAAAATTCCTAAGAAGTTAGGGATTTTACAGTAGAGGATATAAAGAAATACAAATTTCTTGAATGTTGTTAGACATCGACTTTGTCTGTATGTGTTTGTGTTGCTAGGGTGAAGGTTTAAGATTCAAAAGATTGATTGTTGATGTCTAGCCAAAGGGATAGTTCTATTATATAGTAGTAACAGTGTTTACATGAATATTGTTTTTAATGTAGGATCGTCAACATGTACTATTAATTAAGTAAAACGTAAATATCAATCAGAACGGAATGGATTTGATAAATTATAATCATCCTTCATTGGCGGATCCAGGGGGGGGGGTTTCGGGGGTTGGAACCCTCCTTTTTGTTGGCCGCGCAATGCATTTAAATTTAATATTTTTGTACATAAAATTTTTGCAGCTAAAACGCTGAAAACCGTTTTCCGTCGGGGGCCTTCGCCCCCCCCCCCCCCCTGGACCCCCTACCAGGCCTCCGCCCTGGATCTGCTTGGGCCTTTAAGAGGCCCCAAGACCCCCTGCCGATTTGTGCCTACAGTTGCCTGAATACCTAGCTACGCCCCTGATACATACATATTAAACATTCCGAAGACCATACCTGACAAGTAATTTGGGAAGTTTAATACAAATGTAGAGTTGCTACATGAGTCACACACTGTATTTAAGTGTTATTAAAGTAAACTACCGAGTATAGGACAGGATGCTCTCGGGTGGCTTACAATTTGGTGGCAGCGGTGGGATGCTAAAATTCTAATTAGCATCCAGGATACGAACCTTGGAATAACCTGTCAACTTAAAAACGTGGTTTAAGCCCGACGTGGTGGATTTACTGTACAAAAATTTATTATAACTATAAAATATGAAACAACAAATAAAATAAAAAGTCTTTATTTAGAATATGGCTGATGCTGGTAGGAACTCCCCAGACCCTGAAATAAATTTCCGTATGGAAAGGGATTTAAATTTAGATGACTTAGGACAAGGGGATCAAATACACACTGATGACAATGACGACTTTGATAGGGAATCAATTTTACAAGGTCATGGTGATGAAGTAGATCAGAGACATAAAGGACGGGATGAATATCAGAGACATGATTTTGACGATAGGAATGGTAGGGGTAATCATAATATGCAACCAATTGGCCCACCAAAGGTAACACTTAAACCTGAGCCCTTCTCTGGTAAGGATTGTTGGGAGGAATACTTGTCGCATTTTGAGGACTGCGCTGAATTGGGACAATGGGGAAACCGTACAAAACTGTTGTTTTTGGCAGCTAGCTTAAGGGGCCAAGCAAGGACATACTACATGAGCTTGTCTGCTGGCGACAGGCGCACATATCAAATGCTAACACAAAAGTTAGATCAGAGGTTTGGGAGTTCAAAACACAAAAATCGTTGGCTCTCAAAGTTAGAGATGCGCAGGCGCATGGCAGGGGAAAGCATAGCTGAGGTGGGGGATGATATAAGGCAACTAGCGCAAAAGGCGTACTATGACCTGGACCTAGCAGCGCAGGAGTCTCTTGCATTAAACCAGTTATTCAAGGTAATAACTGTGGAGATGAAATGTCGTTGTATTGACAAGGAATGCCACACAATAGCAGACGCTGTTGATGTAATAGAGAGGTATGAATCAATATTGGGGGATCAAGACAAAAAGAAGTCAACAATGATCAGAGCTGTGGAATCCAAGGACACCGAAGGACACATGAGTGAAAAGGATTACCATAGCAATTTGCAGGAATTACAAGATAGGATAGCAAAGCTGGAACAAGGACATGGAAGTCGGGAATCAAAGAGGGCAAATACTGGCAGATGCTACGGATGTAACTCCCCAGACCATTTTATGAGGAACTGTCCACACAAAAACAACCAAAGAGCTAGAGGGAATTTCCAGGGCAACCAAAGACAAAATACCTCTTTTAATCACAACCAGGGAAACGACAGAACGCTGGCTCAATAGGTCGTGAGCTAGTGACAGAAGATAAAAGGCCTGATATGAAGGGAGAAAAACATGTCCGGACAGGACATATAGGGGAAACAGATGATAATTGGGATAACGGGTTTTATACAAATGGATTAATTTTTGGGTTTCCTGTCAACTTTTTAATTGACAGTGGTTCAACAGCGTCAATATTATCTATTGATGTTTACGAAAAATTGCCTTCAAATGTTTGGTGTTCTTTAGTACCAAACAAATCCGAAATATTTGACGTTAATGGCAATAAGGTTTTTGCCATTGGATCGATCATTTTAGAACTAATGCTTGGTCAAGAAATTTTCAGTCAAAATTTTATGATATGCAATATCAATCAGGATGGAATACTTGGACAGGATTTCTTACTAAAGGAAGTTAGTAAAGTAAATTATCAGCGCATGGTCTTGCACACGATCCACAACCAGGAAATACAATGTTGGATTGGAGGGAAGGCAAATATGATTTGCAGAGTAGAAATTAAGGACAACATGACAATTCCTCCAATGACGAGTACTATGATGCCTGTAGAAATACCGGGAGTCAATCATTTAACAGAATACGGATTAATAGAGGGCACGACAGGAACAGCCAAGTCTACATTAACCATACCTGGGATTATAAATACACAAGACCAAGTACACTTTGTTAATGTTGTCAACTATGGTGACGACGAAGTTAAACTGTATAAAAAGGAAACAATAGGAACATGTGAATCATATACTGAGCATGATTTGAAACCAGAGAAGATTAGAACACTACAGAAAGATTGCTTTACAGCTAGTGAAGAAATACCAGAACATCTTACTGACTTATTAAAAAGGAGTTCAACTTATATAAATGAGGACCAAAGACAACAACTCTCCAGACTCCTTTCACAGTACCAAAATGTATTTTCAAGGACAGATGATGACATAGGGAGGACAGACCTTGTAACACATAGAATAAATACAGGAAATGCAGTACCCTTTAGGCAGAGATCTAGACGTATGCCACTTGGAAAGCAAGAGATGGAAAAATCAGAAGTCAATCGGATGTTGGACAAAGGAATCATCGAACCATCTTCTAGTCCTTGGGCATCAAATATAGTCCTTGTAATGAAGAAAAATGGCAGCCCTAGGTGCTGTGTTGATTACAGAATTTTGAATGACGTCACGAAAAAAGATTCATACCCGATTCCGAGAGTAGACGAGTGCCTCGACTCGCTCGCTGGGGGAAAATTCTTCGGATCAATGGACTTAAATTCAGGATTTTGGCAAATCGGCATGGCTCCTGAAGACAAGGAAAAGACCGCATTTCTGACAAGTTTAGGGTTATACCAGTTCACTGTCATGCCCTTTGGACTTGCAAATTCACCATCTACTTTTGAGCGTCTGATGGAAAATGTTCTCAGAGGGCTACAGTGGAAAGAACTATTACTCTACATGGACGACATCATATCAATAAGTTCGACATTTGAAGAGGGTCTTGGGAGGCTGGAAAGAATCTTTATACGTCTACAAAATGCACATCTTAAATTGAAACCTGCCAAATGCATTTTCTTTCAAAAACAAGTTAGGTTCCTTGGGCATATCGTGTCCGAGGAGGGAATTTCCACTGATCTAGAGAAAACAAAAGCAATAGATGACTGGCCTGTCCCTAAATCTGCAAAACAGGTGCGCAGCTTTTTAGGACTTTGCTCTTACTATAGGCGATTTGTTAAGGGATTTGCAGCAATTGCAAGACCAATGCACAAAATTTGTGAAAAGAATAGCCGTTTTGCTTGGAATGATGAGTGTCAAAAGGCATTTCAACAGTTGAAAAGCGCTTTAACAAGTACACCTGTACTTGCCTACCCACTGCCAAATTTGCCATTCATACTTGACACAGATGCAAGTGATAAGGCTGTCGGAGCAGTGTTGTCACAAATTCAAGATGGTCTTGAACGAGTTATAGCATACATGAGCAAATCTATGAACATACATGAACAGGCATACTGTGTAACCCGAAAAGACCTACTTGCTGTAATTATAGCACTAAAGACATTTCATCATTATCTATATGGCCAGGAAGTTTTGCTGCGCACAGATAACGCAGCTGTATCATGGATGAAAAATCTAAAGAAACCCACTGGTCAAACAGCCAGATGGCTCGAAGAACTGGGAACTTACAATTTGACAGTAACACACAGAGCTGGAAGGAAACACTCAAATGCCGATGCTCTGTCCAGAAGACCTTGTAAATCATGCGAGAGACAAGAATCTGGAAACCACGCAAGCGACGATGAAACAGACGAAATCCAACTTGAAGAAACTGATTTTGTTAACCAGGAGTTACACGAAAATGAAGAACCAACACCAAGAATAGAAATAGTACGAGTATGTACAAGAAGTCAGACAGGAAATCAGTATAGTGCTACACCAAGTGGTTACTGCATTGATGGATGGGACCCAGATAGTATCAGACAATGCCAATTGGAAGACCTAGACATGTCACTCATTGTGACATATCTTCAAGAAAAGAAAAATAAACCTGACTGGGACCAAGTATCAAAAGGAACATCATTCCAGAAGACAATATGGCGACAATGGGATAGGCTAACAATAAACAATGGCATGCTTTATAGAAAATTTTATTGTTCTGATAAAGA
The DNA here is from genome assembly GCF_963676685.1 of Mytilus edulis. Taxonomy (NCBI): domain Eukaryota; kingdom Metazoa; phylum Mollusca; class Bivalvia; order Mytilida; family Mytilidae; genus Mytilus; species Mytilus edulis. The sequence goes on along the minus strand of NC_092345.1, from coordinate 66,830,354 downwards.
CAATGTAGACAACTTCAAATTGCAGCTCCTGGTACCAAAATCACACCAAAAGACAGTCTTCAAGTATTTTCATGACGTTCCATCTGCAGGTCATTTAGGACCAGATAAAATGCTAAGTAGGATCCAGCAACTCTTTTACTGGCCAGCTATGAAAAGCTCCATCACAAGGTACTGCAAGGAATGTGACCAGTGTGCTGCTAGGAAATCACTGAAGCGGAACAAGGCTCCATTGGGTCAATACTTGGTTGGCGAGCCTATGGAACGTGTGGCGATTGATATTCTTGGTCCACTTCCGTTAACAAAACGACAAAACCGCTATGTTCTGGTCCTTTGCGACTGCTTTTCTAAATGGACTGAAGCATATGCTATTCCGGACCAGGAATCCCTGACCATTGCCCGTACCATCGTGAATGAATTTATTTGTAGGTTTGGTTCACCATTACAGCTCCACTCTGATCAAGGAAGGTCTTTCGAAGCAAAGCTGTTTCAAGATCTGTGTGATCTACTTAAAATTGACAAAACTAGAAGTACAAGTCAACACCCCCAGTCCAACGGAAGCGTAGAAAGATTTAACAGAACACTCCTAAGCATGCTAACATTTTATTGTCAAAATGATCAGAGAAACTGGGATGAGATTTTGCCACAGGTTATGATGGCATACAGATCATCAGTTCACGCCAGTACAGGACAGACCCCTAACATGATGATGTTTGGCAGAAACATATTTCTTCCTATGGAAGCTGTTATTCCACGTCCTGATGGACCAAACGAATCCACTTCCCCTGAAACAGATAAATATGTAAATGAATTACAGGACGCAATGTCAAAGTCACATGTACTTGCTAGGAAACATCTTAAGCAGAATTCTGAGTATCAAAAACGTCACTATGACTTGAAAGCAGTAAAGCGCGAATTACAAGTAGGTCAAGCTGTATGGCTTTATGATGCATCGAAGAAAAAGGGAATTTGTCATAAGTTGACATCAAAATGGAAAGGACCATATGTTGTTACAAGGAAAATTGACGACATCACTTACCTTGTGAGAAGGTCAAAGAAACAGCCAGGGAAGGTCTACCACATTGATAGACTACTGCCCTATCAAGGACGGAATCCGCCCACTTGGTTCTCCAGTAGGAAGGTTTGAGATGCCTTTCAACGTTGTTTGAATAGCCGAAATTAGTTGTACAAGTTGTTACGTTTTTAATTGTTTTGATGAGTTACTATGTTTAAGAGTAACTGTTTGACTTTTCTCAGACTGGAGAAAGTCATGATGGAATTCCTAGAGTTGGATCCACTCTGGAAGAATATGTAAGGGAGACAAATGGCCATTGTTTCTCAGGACATATTATTGGCTGTAAGGGAAGGATGAATCTTCCTGCCAGGGGAATGGCAGATTAAACTACTGCCAAGCGTTTTTTTTTTGTATGCGCAAGCTGCGCGGCGGAAAGCAATTAACGACAACTTACTGTCTTGAGGAGGCTTGAGATTTTTGAAATAGGGAGACCAAGGGGGTGGATATCATATTTTTAGACTGAAACTTAGCTTGATCCATTTACTACCAGCATATGCCATATGGGGGGGAGGATTTTAAACACACAAACAAATATAGTCACACTACAGGACACTACATGATATTATGTATTGTATTAATATATGTTGTATGGTGGAGGGATTTATAATTGATGATTCAATTTCAGAATGAGACCATCATCCCAAATTGAGGCAAAGTGTTGGCTGTGTCCCATGACGTTTAGGACAAGGAGACAACTGAAAAATCATCTGGCAGCTGCCCCACACAAAAGGCTTTCGGTCATTTGTGTTTGGTGTCCTGAAGAGAAGTCCTACAGGAGGATGGTTGACCTTAAGGAGCATGTCATGGCTCACCACCGCAGTAAAATAGAACTGATGCCTTATAGCTTCCTGAGCGAAAACAATGGGTTTTGGATGGCAAACTACCCAGAGACATATGCTAAGGTAATCCTACCATCAAATGAGAATTCTCAAGAAGCAATGAAAGCCAGGATTGAGGTTCTGGAATTTTTAAACAGGGTGGACAACACCAACAGAAAGAAAGAGGAATGGACTCTAGGGTGGAAGTGTCCGAAGGAGATGGTAAAAGGTACACAAGAAGAAGAGGTTGAGTCGGAGAAACCCAATGGATCTTACTCACCAACACGCCCCACTATTTATGAAGGGCTGGCCCTCCAGCAACTAACTTTGGGACTTGGGGACTCTACAGCCATTTTTTAAATTGGACCTTGGAGTTTCTATAAGATTTTATATGATCCATTTGAATGACTCCGTTCTTAGAGACCAAAAAATGCTTGACGCTCTGATTAGAAGGATGACAGCACTAGTTAACACAAAGTACGCAGGCTCACATACCTTCTCTGTCTCGATAGACGGAAAACTAAAATCTATAGTGACTCCTGTAGTGGCTAGGAAATTATCAATAAAGGAGGAGTATATAACGGATATAAAAACATCATGCGAATTATTCCCAGGAAAACAGACAAAAGCCGCCACAAATCAACTATCACCACTGAAAACACCATCAACATCTGATATCATTTTGGAAGACGACAGCGACAATGAAGAACCAGAGATTTTAGAGGAACCAACAAGCCAGAAGAAGAGTAGAAAGACGACCGAGAAAGAAGAAGAGAGATATGTAGAGAAAAGAAAGAAAAAGACTAACCACCAGGAACAGAAGGCAAAGAAAATAAAGAAAGGAAAGGATTACAAGAAACAGGATGAGGAAATGACATTAACAGAGGAAGGACAAAAGAGAACGGAAAAACAGGAACAGGAGGAGATCAAACGGAAGGAGGAAGAACATAAGAAGCAGGAAACACGGAAACAGGAGGAGGAAGTCAGATTAAAGGAAGCAGAACAAAAGAGAAAGGAAAAACAGGAACAGGAGGAGATCAAACGGAAGGAGGAAGAACATAAGAAGCAGGAAACACGGAAACAGGAGGAGGAAGTCAGACTAAAGGAAGCAGAACAAAAGAGAAAGGAAAAACAGGAACAGGAGGAGATCAGACAGAAGGAGGAAGAACGTAAGAAGCAGGAAAAACAGAAACAGGATGAGGAAATTAGAATGAAAGAGGAAGAACTAAGGAGACAGGAGGAGGCAGAAACCAAGAGATTAGCAGAAGAAACCAGGTCAAATGAAGCAGAACTAATGAGACTACAGGAAGGAGAGAACCTGCAAAGTGAACAGTTTTACACTGCCAGTGAAAGAGCAGACAAACTTTTAAGGAGAGGTGGGATGCCACTTTTCCCAGCTGGGAGGAGGGAATGGGAAAAAGAAGAAATCGTAACTTTGATTACCATACCAGCTGAAGTGAAATGGCCCCCGAAGAACTGGAAAAACATGACCCCTGAACAAAGATATTTCAATTGGGAGTATGCTAGCATTGCATTGGAGTTAAACACCGGGAAACAGCTTCAATTTTCAAAGGAGGAGCTTCTATTAAAGTATCACTTTTTGGCACTTCCAGGCACGAAAACCCCACAATCAACAGAGGGCAATACAATGACAGTTAAGTCTAGATACTATCTGTACCAAGCAATTGCCAATATCATTAAGAGTAAAACAGACGATCCCACCACCTTACAATTGCTTGATATGATTGAAGCATCATCATCAAAGAGAGACACATCAACAGACATTATCTTGAACAAAATTGATGCAGTGGGTGTACAACTTAGACTTGGTGAAGACCAATGAAGAGAAAGACAATTTATGAACAATTCTTTTAAATAACATAGTTATACTGGTTTTTTTAATTCAGGAGAATTAATATATATTGAAGTTGGGGGAAGTGTAAGGCATTGGAAGTACTTGTTATGATATTATAAATTCAGAAAAAGGAAATATTATTCTTTTAAACATAACGGTTGTGTTCTTACGCATAGTAACTTGGCTCGCACGAGCAAGTAAAACATTTTTTTAATCAAAGATATGGCATTAATTTACTATTTTTATGTATGGATTTCACAGGCCAAAGTTTCATTTTGTTGTTTACCAAATATAAAGGGGGGAAGCATTTCATTAGCTAAAACATAGTTTTACAAGTTAGGTGTGTACATATGTTGGTACTAGGGTGATAATTATCAAGTTTATCAAATTTTTAATGTGTAAAACACTGGAAGTGAAATGAATTTTTCATTTGTTTACATTTTTTGTTGTACAAGTGTTACGGCAGGGAATGTATGTAATTACTCATGGCTTACCTTCTACATGCTATATATCAAGTAATTCCCGTATTAAGGATCATTTCTTGTAACCAAATATTCATATTTAAACGTCTAATATGCCTGATATACATAGGGAAATACTTCAATCGAATTGTTTATTTACGGAGACTTTGTCGTCTGCCATTTTGTGGGGACCGAAACATGTGTTTTGATGTCTTTAAATACCAATTCGTCCCCTGGACATTTGATCTAATATTGTATTTTTAATACCACAGATAAGATTTTTAATAAGTATACCCTGCCGGACACAAATATATTGTAAATATTTAGATGGTTGAAATGAACTATGTTGTATGTTATTTACGTATTATGTAATAACGCAGATCGTCTGCTAAATCAATGCGCGCGCAGTGGTGTCCGATTGTTTATTTCAAGCTTCTTTATCGATATTTTAGATGCTATAGCTTTGTTTTGATATTTTATGTATAAGGACAATGTTCGGACAACTTAAGATGATATGTATATTATGTTTTTCATTATCTGAAATTTTTATAGTTCCGGCTTCCCGGAAAGGACAAGTTTCCATTGGATTAGTATGTCACGTGACAATTACAATTTAGTATATAAACGCGCGAGCACTCAGCAATGGCAGATAGCCCAAAGTTTTGCTGGCGGCAAGTTCAAACCTGGAAAAACAAATAAAGCAACAATAACCTTTAGGTGAGAATAAGGATAACATAATGAAGTTTAATGATATTTAATTAGCCGTCTTTTGTACAGTAAGCTATCTCCCACCACGTCGGACACCACAAATATGTATTTAAGGATTTATGATTCAGTACACTTGAACGCAACTGTTTATTTATATAGTTTTACGATGTTATAATGTTACATACTTTTAACAGTGAACAAATAAAAACTGTTAACATTGGAAAGATAACTTTATTTTATTGAACTTGGACACATACAAAAAGCACATGAATTTACACTGATGAAAACAATAGATGTTGGAGGACGCTCGTTCAAACATAAAAACTATGGAAAGCCGTTAGGAACAAAATTAGCTCAGTAACACTCGAATACAAGGGATTGCTCAATACATACATATTAAACATTCCGAAGACCATACCTGACAAGTAATTTGGGAAGTTTAATACAAATGTAGAGTTGCTACATGAGTCACACACTGTATTTAAGTGTTATTAAAGTAAACTACCGAGTATAGGACAGGATGCTCTCGGGTGGCTTACAATATATTTATCTTTCAATTCGATTGACTCAAATGTTTGATTGTGTTAACTGAAGTGTTAAAACACAATCTCACAAAAATACACACTTAACCCGACATGTTTATAACCTTACCTGCTGGACTGACATGTTTAAAAGATGTAGCTGCAGGTCTGTTACAGGCTTTTCGTAATTCCTTCACCAGCTGCCAACCATTCAGGGCATCACATAGGTTAACAAATCCTGGAGATCCGTTAACAACTAAAATTATGAAAGATATGTGTGAATTAGCATGATCAATCATCACTGGCTTAATTTGTATCAAAAATCTGTGAAGGATGATTGTAAATAAAACACAATTATAAAAGACCAAACACATTTTACAACATTTTACTCTGTTAGAAATGGTTTAACCGAGATATAGTACTACAAATGTACTGTGATCATTTGATATTTACTTACCTTTCAGAGGTAACTGGGCCATACTAGTGAACAACTGAGCAGGTTTCTGGTGAGGGTTCATACCATATCTTAATGTTAGCTGCGATTCACCTGCACTATACTGTCTTCTGAAGTAGTCTGATATAGCTCTATCATACTCTGCTGTGTGATTGAAGGCCTTTTAAATTAAATAAATATTACAATTAACATGATCAATTAAGGCATAATTCAAACTTTTAGGAATGTTTGGTCCAAAATGCTCTTCAACTTCGTACTTTATTTGGTCTTTTTTATTTATCATTTTGATTCGAGCATCACTGATTAGTCTTTAGAAGACAAAACACACGTCTGGCGCAAATACAAAATTTCAATTCTGGTATCTATGATGAGTTTATTTATATAATGTAGACAAGAACGGCATCAGTTATATACAGGTATCTGAACCTTCAAAAATTCTAAAAGCAACAGCTCTATAGCCTGGTTTTAAATTAATCAAATTAACTGTAAAGGAATCATCCTATGTATGCTGCTATAAATCATATTGTAACTCCCCAATCTTTTTGTCTTTTATATATCACCAATTTTCAAATTAACAAGGTTCGTTAATTTTCATACGAAAAAACAAACATGAAGCATACTTTGCAAAAATTTGACCAGACCTCATCAATTTACATGATATATACCTTCACAGCCAACTTTCTCCTCAACTCCAAAGATGTGTCCTTGTCACTTGAACTCTTCATTTCATCAATTACCCTTTGATAGAATGAAATTAACAATGAATTTATAATCATTTAAAGCTGTAGTATCTCTTCCAACATATGGTACGATTATTTATGGTTTCACAGGTTCAGGTCTGTTTCAAAAAATACATACATCAAACATAGAGAAGGAAATTTAGGGTTTTCAATTTTTGACGAGTGTAAAGCAAAATTCTGAAATTTTCTCTATAGATGGTAACCCCATTTTCAAAGTGCCTTTCCTGTGAACCATGTAAGTTTTGATGGAATGGACCTCAGTTGAATATTAATAAACCATAATTTTTTTTTTACAGAAATAGTTTTGTAAATAATTGTAGAATGTGTCGATGGGACATAGATGATGCCTAGCTTGCATATAAGAATGTAAAGGGACATGAATCAGAAACAGTAAAAGTTACACCACCCAACTTTGAACTTCATCTGTGTCTTGTGATAATAAGCAGCTGCATGGTATTTAAATTTCAAAACAATTGTTGACGCAAACTTCAGTTAGAGAATGGAAACTTATTTTGGATGGTATGTACAGACAAGGATAATACTTACCCCCTTGGCTGTGGCAGGAGCATACAAGTATGAGTATAGAGCTAGGCACAATAATCTTACCTATTGTAATCTTCTGGATCACAAACTACAGTCACTCTTGCATGGTTCTTAGCAGCTGCTCTCAATAGTGTTACACCACCTTCAAGTGAAATATTTAATTACTTAAAAACAGACACAAAGACATGGTTTATTCATGCTGCACATGCATGGAGCACCTCAAAAATATTCTTCATGAAAGGTTCAAAAGTTGACCTCTGAGCAGATCTCTGTTGAAATTAATAAACATTGGAATTACGTGTTTGACATATGTCAAGTTGCTGACAAAATAGTCATTCTATTCAGAAGGCTATGAGAGAAGTGCAACAAAATCATTCCAAATATTGAAAAATTTCAATTTTTTTCGCAAACATGAGTCCAAAAGATTGTTTTTAATCCAATAGAATTTAATAAAATGCCAAAAATTCTTAACCATCTTTGTATGAAAGTGATAACCAGACATGTCATTCAAAAATTGGTGCCATTTTTTAAGTCTATGATATAAATATTTCTTGCATATATTCATTGTGCTTAAGAACAATAGCCTGTAGGTTTTCCTGATCGAGAAATGACAATTCATTATCTTTTAATATTAGTATCAAAATCACTCCTCTGCAATCATAAACACTAACTACTAATATGATTATAGGTACATACCAATATCAATTTGTTCCACAGCTTTTTCTACAAGTACACTTGGATCAGCTACAGTTTTCACAAAGGGATATAAATTATTGACCACTATCCTTAAAATAAATAATAAAGTCATATGATACTTTCATGATAAGTTACTAGTTCTGTTTTCATTCACAATACAATATATTTTTGATTCAGAATGTTTTTATCAATTTTTACTTCAATAATGATAGAATGGCCAATGACCATAACCAACATATTCTACTGCTGATCAGGAATTGCATTCAAAATCACTCTTAGATTGTTGTCAGTTTAAGAATCACAAAAATATATAGAAACTTTTATTTCTGCATTTAAAGTGTTTCTTAGTTCACTGAAGTATCGACATAAGGTGTTGCGTCTTGTGCAAATTCTTTTGCATCAAATTATAGTTTATTGAGCAGAAACTATTTTTTGTCCATATGCATGTTACAGCTAGGCCAGGGGTGGTTTAGGTGAACTAAGTGACTGTCTCAGACCACGTGTTTAAAATATAAGGTTATCTTTATCATGTTTATAGCCTTCAATTAAAATATTTGATAGTGGTGATAGAAGCCATTAATTACCTGATCATTTTATAATTCTGTTTTTTCATATCCTCCTGATCAGAATCTGTTATTCTTGACAATATTCCTGTAAGAATAGTCAATGGTAACAAAAATCTAAGTGTTTAGTGTCATTTAGAAAGAATATATGCAAATCCACTGTCGTTATCGATCTGTGCAATTCCACTTTTCTATTAGCCATTGCTAGCAGATAAAAGTCTTTATTGCATCTTATCTTTGCTTATCAAAAATTGTTATTAAGATTTCTGTTGGTAAATGTTTGTTAAAATAATGTTCAGTTGGTAATATATTAAAACAAAATTGGTGAATATATATGTTACAACATTCTACATTAAAATATGACACATATTATGTGTATAGGCAAACCTGATTATTGAATTCTGATGACCTAAGCTGTCTATGTATCTACTTACCAGCATGTACAGCTGGATGAAGAGTTTTGACACGTCCACCCAACATTTCTGGAGCTCCTGTAATTTCTGATACATCCCTGGAAAATGTCGAATAATTAAAATTAAACATTAAATAAATTGATGTTGTAAACCTTGTCTTGATTCATTTGTCATTTAAAACAATAAAATATGTTTAAATTATTAAATAAATGGGGAATTTGTCCATGGGACACTGATGATACCCCTGCTTACATTTAAAGTTATAATGGGACATAACTCAAGAATGGTAAAACTGAGGCCACCCAAATTTTTTACTTGATCTGAGTTTTGTGGTTATTAGCATTGTGCATAAATAATTCATTAACTGGTTGAGGCAAACTTTAGTCACAAAACAGAATAAAAACAAGAATGTGTCCACAGTACACAGATGCATTTAAATTTAGAAAGATCATATCATAGGGAACATATGTAAGGGACGACATCAAAAGTTCAATGAAGGATAAAAAACTTAATTCAAATAGTTTTTTCACTGACCCCCCTACCCCCCTATTAACTCAATTTGGGAAAAATTGATTGACCCATATGGATATATGTAAAAATCAATGTCGGATAACCAAATCTTGCAGCAGTTCAACCTCCAAACTATTTGAATTAAGTTTTTTTTATCTTACATTGATCTTTTGATGTCGTCCCTAAAAAGTTTCAGGTTGATTGGACTTCAACTTCATCAAAAACTATCTTGACTAAAAAATTTAACCTGAAACTTGCACTATCATTTTCTATGTTCAGTGGACCATGAAAATGGGGTAAAAAATCTAATTTGGCATTAAAATTAGAAAGATTTTTGATGAAGCTAATATGGGATCACACATTTTTGTTTTAATGACTTGAGTAATGAGCGTAGGCCTTCTAGAATCATCCTGGAGCATCACTACAGATCACCAATCTCTACAAATGAGTCTTGACACAGTTACTGTACTTACTTAACTGGAATTCCAGCATCTCTTATAGCCTTAGAAGTTCCACCAGAGGCAATCAGTTCTAATCCAAGAGAAGATAGCTTCTTGGCAAAATCTACCAAGCCTGTTTTATCTGATACACTCAACAAAGCTACAATATTAATTTTTATTATACATTATATGACACGAGTTTACATTGCAGAATAAATATCCACCAAGTGCAGGAATTTTTTTTGGGTGTTGCCTCTGTGACATAGTCCCCATTTGCATTATTTAATTTAATTTTATATTTGTATGCCCCAATTCTAAATGCATTAAGTAAAGGTTTATTGAATTCTACATGTGGATAAATCCTTTCTTAATCTTATGGTCACTCCTACCAACTGTATTTTACAACAGAAGAATGCAAACTAGATGTTTATTTTACATAAAGAAGGGGTAATACATCAATGAGAAAGTAATCTAAATATACAAAAACCAAAGACAGGTTAAACAAATGGCTGCGACAATAGACAGCATGTCTATACAATATGTCATGCTTACTTTAGTATGAACATTCAAAATTGTTAGACTGGATTTATACATTGGAATATTCATGGACTTTGATCTTCTTTAATTTTGAAATTAAGAGGACCCTACCCCTCTTTTACAATTTTTTTCCAAACATAATGAAATCCCTCCCCTTTTTCAATTAAAATGCTAACTTATTCTTTTTTACAACAGCAAAATAATCCCTTGTCTTAGGTACAGTCTTATTAAAATGATATCCATCCCTCATTTGGGAGATTGTTCCCAATCTGATGTCAGATGAAACATAAATCTTCAAAAAAGAAAAAAAGAAATCAGCAATAAAAAAAATTATTTCTATAAGTTATGTCTGTACATTTTATTTCTTTTTTTAATTTTGTTTTTTTTTGGGATAGGAGAAAAGGTATTGTAATCAGCTGGTTATACATGTATGTATGGGTTAAGGAGACATTTTACATGGGGATGACCTTGAGGTCATTCTGATGTATTGCATTCAACTAAATTTCCATTGGGCATACATGTATTAGTTTAAAATCTATAGATCCGCTGACATTACCTAGTGCAAAATAACATTCCTTATTACTTTTTCTAAATTCATTTTTTCAATGGATACTCCTATAAATATTTTTTTTAACCCTTAGACTGCTACGCGCGACTATTGTCGTTCCGATAAGACAGTCCGCTACTGCTACTCGCGACTATAGTCGTTTTCCGTACTTGTTTGTTTACACAGTTACCATGGAATGGGCGGAGTCAATATTCATGAGATTGCGGCAGTTTCGACTTGTATGGATTCTGATTGGTTAAAAATCTGCGTTCTTTCGAATGTCTCTTGACTTTTAATGAGGTATAAGCGATAAACCGAAAGTGAAAATTTTTGATGAAAAAAGTGACAAAATGGCGGACATTATTTGGAGAAATGGCCAACACGTTCAGAAGTATTTCAATGATAACGATTCAACAGCGGCGGCCGATTAAAAGGATTTGAACGAGAACTGAAGATATAATAGACAGAAATAGAAACATTCTATCAAAACTGCAAACAGGAGACTTTTAAAGCGAGAATTACGGGGATTCCCAGACCTTGTTCAAAATGGATGACATGAAACGGGATTTGCGATGTTTATCATTTCGCCTTTCAAATGTGAATCAATATTGACTCACATCAATAGACCCGAACTTTAAGTTTGTCAAGATTATATATTGATGAAAGCTTTAACAATGAACTTGTCGTATAAATATATTTGTACATGGAAGTAAAAGTCGGCGCAGTGAAAGTTGGAGGGAAATACCGGAAAATATTTGCATAAAAAAGGCCGTTGGTCTGAGAAGAAACTTTTATTTTTTGATAATCACAATGGAACTTAGTTCTTAAAAGAGATTTTTAACTATATTGGTTCAGTTCTGAAGTCATGGATACTTTTACATTGATGGATTCGTTAATAAAACATGAAAACATAAGTTTACCTTTGTTTACCTCTATTCACACCTGTACAGGTAAAAAATGACCGGAGACTCACACAAAAATAAAATAAATAAAAAATACAGAATCTAACAATACTTTATTATATAACTTTTATTGATGAATATTCAATATTTACAAAGATACAGCAATTGTAAGTGAACATGTTTATTTCATCAGTGATTAAAATTTTACTCAGCATTACACAAAAGTACAATAGAAATCAATGCAGCAGTCTAAGGGTTAAAACACAAATTAATAATATGAAAATGTTGTCATTAGATATATATATATATAAGAGTAAAAAATCATTGATAATATCTATACAGATGTACCAAAAACTTGTGTTAAAGCTTGCGGAAGAATAACTCAAGAACGTTTGCGACACTCCCGGCAAGGACCAGTAACTCTGCAATTGTTTTTGTGGGAAAATATGAACGGCTTATCATATCCAATATTTTTACAGAAGAGTATCCACCATGCACTTGCACTGCACTATTATTAGAATAGTAGAATAGAATGATATACATATGGATGAAAATTATATATACATAAACATGTAACTGTTATATTTATATAATACTAGAACACACCCGCGAAATCGTGGGCATTCAGAGCGTAGTTGAAAGTGTTGTTGGAAGAATTTTGTAAAATATTGAATGACTGGAGAATTTCAGGAAAAGTATCAAAAGTCATAGGTACATGGGAACAGGAAAATGTTGTGTTTTTTAGCCCTCCTTTATTTCCAAAATTCCCAATTTTTGGTTGTCTATTAATTTCAATATTTTGTATGACATGAATGATAGGAACATTCAATTAAGGAGCCTGTTATTCAGTGGTTGTCGTTTGTTTATGTATCACATATTTGTTTTTCGTTCATTTTTTTTGTACATAAATAAGGCCGCTAGTTTTCTCGTTTGAATATGTTTTACATTGTCATTTCGGGGCCTTTTATAGCCGACAATGCGGTATGGTCTTTGCTAGTTGTTAAAGGCCGTACAGTGACCTATAGTTGTAAATTTCCGTGTCATTTTGGTCTTTTGTGGAGAGTTGTCTCAACATGGCAATCATACCACATCTTCTTTTTTTTGTAATCAATTATTTTTTGTAAAAGATTTAATGACTGGAGAATTTCAGCAAAGGTATCAAAAGTTCACATGAATAATTTTAGTACTTATCAGTATGATCTTGTATATTATGAACATTCATTACTATATAAATAAAGTTTACTAATCGATCGGTGGTCATTGATATATCATACAGACCCTCTCTTTTTAATAAACTATGTGACCGCCGTGGATAAACTTGAAAATGATAGAAGATAGAATTCTGAAAATACACTTTATTTGTAGTAGATTTTATGTTCAAAGTATACAGAAAAACGCAAACCGGAAGTTTAATCTGACTTAAAATTTTGTCCAATGACGGAAACAATATCTGGATGCCTTTTTTCTCGTTTTTCTCCCAAAATAAATAAATCTGAATAATCATATGAATGGATGACAAATCCGACTATGCACTGAACCTAAAGGACACAGAGGCATGTTGATTATTTTTTTGGGGAAAGAAGAGAAAAGACACACAAAATGAGGTCTTCTCGTTTAATAGTATAGATATAACAACAAACCAGTGTATACTCTGGGACTATTATTATTATATTAGTATAATAGTCCCAGGTATACTGATTTGTATCACTACAATATAATAGTTATTACGGTGCAGTTGAATTTCCTGTCATTTATTCATCATTCCAGGGCTTTCCATTGAAGCCAGTAGATGGTGGATTTCCGCTGTTTACGGTGGTTTCAAGTGCCGGCTACTTCACTGACAAAAATATAAATAAAAAAAAAGAAAAAAATATCTTCTTCAAATGTTTACAGGCAGCTATGAGACGTATTGTCGCAAAATCAGTGACAGTGTTTACCTTGTCTATTTAAAGTCAGAATACTTCGTTTCTTTTCAAAGATAACAAGAGAGACGTTCCGGTGGTCATTAAACGATAACTATAGAGACGTTCCGATGGTCATTAACTCGTTGGTTTTGGCTTTTAGAACGTGAAGACAATCAGATGGGATGACAATTTTATGTTATGGAATAATATCAGTAAAATAAAAGAAAGTGTTGTAGATCACGTTGTTCAGAATCTGGAAAACAGCATCTTTTGAAGTTCATTTTCAAAGCCCACGTGGTGTTTAGAGAATCAAGGTCAAAAACGAAAGTAGAATATTGTCGACTCCACCACAAATAAATAACATTTCCAAATGATTTATGTATCCGACTTATTGAACAGTTTACAAAAAAAAGAAAATCAGAGGATATATCTTTTGTCTGTCAATGCTTGAGAAATAATTATATGATTTAAATACGCGTAACAGTCTTTGGAGAAAAAAAGGGGGGGGGGGGGGGGGGGTCATTTGTTTACAAATGCAGGTAGTTATGTTAAATAAATCGATCAAGATTTCTTACAAATCCGATTATTATATAAATAAAAATCCTTTTAAAGCTAATAAATTTTAAGCATAAGGTAAAGAAAATGAAAAAAAAAACAATATAACAAAAAAAAAAAATCTTCATACATAAAAAATGGTCATTTGAAAGATGAAAAAAAATTGTCCAGAAAAAAAAAACATAGCCCCCCCCCAGAAAATCAAATGGTGACTGCCTTAGTACTTTGATTTGTATATGTCTTTTAAAACACTTTATTTTAGAAAATTTTACCTTTAAAGCCTTTATATGCAAAAAAGGGGGAGGGTCAATATGTCCCCAATTTACCTGTGCTACTAGTGGTCAATGTCCCAATTTACCTGTGCTACTGGTGGCTCCTATGACTTACTACACACACATTTAATTGTTGAGATTGGAGTTCACAATATTTTTTTAAATTTTGGAAACTAATTAATGAATCCCAATAGTCCTGTTATAAATTTTATATCTAATTAGATGAAAATAATTTTATGTTTTTTTTTCAACTTTCAGACCCGCCTTCTTTCTAATATTCTGAGAGAACAGAGGTTTGTTTTAGAAAAAATATGAGTATGTGTTATGTCCAACTTTCAAATATATTTATAAATTATACCAAGTTGTCCTGTCGTTGCCATAATTTCTTTCTTCAGCACCACGTGTAGTTCTATTTTTGGAGGGAAATATTGTGGTATATCCTAGTACCACAAAACTGTATAGGAAAATATTAAAAGGAAGTACTTTTTAAAATTGCTTCTTAGTTAGTACGAACATGTCATTAGCTTTAAGCTTTTTAATTACAGTGGCGGATCCAGAATTTTCATAAAAAGGGGGGGGGGTCGTGACTAACATAAGCCGGGGGCCGCTCTAGTCATGCTTCAGTGATTCCCTATACAAGCAACACATTTTTTCACTAAAAAAAGGGGGTGTAATAAACTGGTGTACGAATGTTGTTTTACTATTTTTATGTACAAATGTAGAATTATTACGGATTTTGGAAAAAGGAGGACGGCAAAAAAAAAGCCCAAATAGAAAATATGCTGTTTTGTCGGCTCTGATTAAAAAACTTAATTAAAACCAGCAAGCTACCATATTTCTATAGACATTGCAATTTTACTGGCAATAAAGCGAATTTGTTGTTTTGCCTGTTCCATTTTTCTCAAACGTCCAGTGGCAAATAGTTCATGTATGTTCGGGACAATACAATGCAATTTTGAAAACAGTTGTTTATAAAAGACAAATTTTATGCACCAGTCAAAATAGGTTAAACATTCGGTTAGTTGTGAAAATTATGTAGGGACATAATGATCCTGATAAAATTTTTATTGTTAAAGCTAAAGATAGCAAAACACTTTACACTGTTTGAGTCTTTTAAAAGTTTTCTCGAGATATGACTTTCATAATGCTTAAAAGCCATGCATTTATTACTATTGTATGTGTTTGTTATTTTTTAATTAATTTATCATGTTGCAAATATACATGTATAGCATATTTCTTTCTTATTTGTCTATACAGTTACCAATGATAAGGAGATGGAGACATGAACACAAATCTGTACAGATAAGATAAATACATATAATGATTTATTTGCAAGCAGTGAACAATCAATTATCAAAAACATAACAAAACAAGAAACAGATTCTTCTTAATATTTTTTTTCCATTCAAATAGAAAGGCAATAAGGGTACTATAAACATATTACAATTTGATGGAAATTTGAAGAAAAAACACAATTTCTACATCATACGGTTACATTTACAACAAAATTTATGTCGATAAAAAACCTCCTGATCTGAGTCCTAATCTACTGACCAAAATTTCCAAATCTCCTGATCTGAGATTCACACTCCATCACATGTATGAAAAATACACGTTCTAAAAAATAAAATAACAAAATTCCAAGAAAAATTTAAAACGAAAAAGTCCCTTGTCAAATGACGAAATCATAAGGAGGATAAACAGCCGTCATATTCTTGACTTGGTACATACATTAGTATATATAGTGTACTCTGCGTGGTGTAAATGTGTGAGTTTTTGCTCAGCAAGTCGGACAAACCTTCCAAACTGTATGCAAAATTGCACAAACTGATCTTGAGATGACATATGCATTCTTTATATAAGTAAAACAAACTGCGAAATATGAAGGTAGAAGATGTAAGCCGGAGTCTATACCCTGCGTGCATTCATATTTTCTCAAAATACCCAATCCAGCAACCTGTTATGAACAAATTAAAAAGAAAAACCAGACGAGATGCTTACCTTAAATATGAGTAGTAACACCAGGTACATAGTTTAGAAGCAGAAGCAAAAAGACTGTAGTCTTAAATAATAAGTCGTTTAAACCCTATATACTACCTATAGTACGGGATTGAGGGTCAAACGGACACGGGTTTAACAATATGATGATACGTGCTCTACTAGGAATTTGGTGACAATAGTACATATTTTTGAAAATGCAGTTATATAATGGAATTGGTAATTTGGAGATCTAAAATGTAGTACCTATGTAAGCAAGCTTATATTTCCGTCATTTCGTCTTTGGTTGAAAGTTGATTAATTGGCAATTTTCGACCTCTCCTTATTTCATTACAGTTTGAATTTTCTCCAGAAGAACAAAAGTTTTGAGACTTAAAGTAAAACAAATATGTTCCTGTGATAATTAAAGTACACATACTTTCCAACTTAGGGGACCAACGTTTACTAAAACGACACATTAGAAGAAACAAGATATTCGTCCTATTTGCATTAGTCACGATTTTCTTGATGTCTTTGGTTTTGATGTAGTTATAAATGCCAAGATGTTGCTATTTTATAAATTGCATATTGCATATCTCCATTTATCATTCTATGAGCCAACATTTGTACAAATAACATTTACAAAAATATTTTTTGTTTTATTTGTACTTGTACTTTTACAAATAACGTCTCACGTTACCCCACTTCCATAATGAGCAAGCGGTAACGTAGATATTTCGTTTTGCGTAACTGTTTATTTTTTATCCTCTTCGCGGTCTGCCTTGCCGATTTATTTGAAAAATTAGAGGCAATGATTAAATTTTAACAACTAAATTTTCGAGTGACGGGTGTAATTTGTAGGATTGATTGATTGATTATTGGTTTCTTAACTCCCAGTGGCAAATATTTTACGCATGTTCAGGACGATAACAAGTTAACAATAAATACAATAGGCATGTTTTGTTAAAGATGGCATCCGGGATGATGGTCGGAGAAATTTTGACTGTCAGACACTGGGAAATGAGGGTATATTAGATAGGAACAGACATTTTGTCTTGCAACAGTCAGGCTACCTATGGACCCCTCAAAGAATTGTTACAAGGGTTCTTAATGTTTAAAGAGCGTGCATTGCACGCTCTTTACACGAGGCATCGAATTTAATGTCCCAATTCTGACCCGAACGTGGCTGCAAATTTGATACACTCGCACAGCCAAACGGACGACCCACTTTGGCAAGCATTTTACTGCCGGTCGGAAGAAGACCAAGTGACCATATTTCTATTCCCCAGTCATCCTAGGGGTAAAAAAGGGAGGGGGTAAAAATTGTAGGATAAACAATATAACAATTTATGTACATTGTCAGATATATAAAATGTATTTGTACTTACTTAGTACTACCAAACAAGCGGAAAGGTTTAAGCTTTTTTTTTAAGGCTCGCACAAATACATTATTATATTTTCCGACAATGTACATATATTGTATATTTATTCACTTTTTCTAAAAACTCATTTTAAGACCTTGAAACTCCTCGGGTCCCCCCCCCCCCCCCCCGACTCCTAGTATGTCTCACCTCAGGGCCCCAAAAGGCAAATTCGTTTTGTCTCCCAACTTGTACATGTACATTATTTCCGACTCAAAACACACAACAACAAAAAAACCACTACCACAGAATACCCATGCAAGCGTAAATTAACATGAATATAAAATCTAAATGATTTCAAGATCTAGCTTTTTTCAGTCTTTTTCTGTCGTTTGAATAATACCTAGTCAGTCGTTTGCTTGTAAATTTCGAGAAAAAAATTGTAACGGAAACAGTCTGACTATAGAGTCAGCCCCAACTATCAAATTGCGTTTAAAGACGCAAGTGGATACTCGGAGCTGGCTTCCATCATTTTTATATGATTTTTAAAATTTTAAAGCCTGCCCATGTATTTCTCAGCCTTCGCTAACTTTTCTTAGGCCTCATTCCGATGTTGCTGTCTGTCCTGTGTAGTGTTTAAACGATTACAAAGGTAGCACTTTTTTTTTTAAATCCGAAAGTATATCGGATTTACTCTGTACAGTCAGGAATCTACTTCGTCAAAATTATCTCCCCATTACGCCAGTTATTTTCACAATCGTAGAAATGGAAGCCATTGTAGGGATGACGCGCTGCCAATTTTGCTCTTGGAACCCGATAAGTTTATCCGCATAGCACCATTACGACCCTTATATATCAGTTGTATAATTAATTATTATAAAAGACAAATAGATCTACTTGCTAATGAGCATCAGTTATAATGATCTTGTCTGCATTGATTCATCTTAAAACTATTGTCTAATCGGTTTTCCGGTGGAATTTAAAAAATTTCATAAACATTTAAAAAAAATCTAATTAAATATTTCGTGGAAAGGCAGACTAGACTTTTTTAGTGGTTGAAGACTATAAACCTTAGTTATCACACACAAAAAATGGATTTTTTTTCGAAGATATGCATTTTCATCATCCAACTTGAAAGACTGTCGTCAAGTACTTTTAGTAAAAAAAAAATAGCTATTCGAACACACCTACTCTGTTTTTATGATTCATTAGATAGGTATTTCACTTGACCCATATATTTCATCTTTCAGTGCTGTGATTTTTTTTATGTTATAAAGTCAACCTGTAGCTTTAATATATAGAAATATTATAATCTGGAGCGAGATGATGTATCAAATATTCTTGCTTTGTACGTTTTCAAGACAAAAGTTTTAACTCAAATACATCCTAACATAAAAAGGTGCACTCGATTTTCTCTTTTCGATACAATTGTTACCCATTTTTTAGAATTTTTTCTTGAGTCACATAATGGAAGGGCAGAAACGAAAATTACTGAACTAATAGATTAATATTTTCTCCGTCCGTGGTAATTTTTTCAAAAAAAAATCGGAGGTTATGCATTTTCTACATCCAACTTGATAGATACCCATGTCGTTGACTTGATATCTAATTGTTCTGCTTAGCTATGTAATAGATAAATTGAAACCTTATGCAAATGGTGTTTTTAAAATAGAACACTTCGTAATTGAGAAGAAAATTGTCATTTTATTTGTTTAAATTAACTTTTAAATTTTTTGTTACTATAGTAAACATTACAAGTAGCATTTATCGCCTTCTCTAACCAAGAGCTTCGATTCTTTTGTTCTGTTTCAACCGGGTTTCCGCCTGTGTACAGACCAAAGAATTTCAGAGACAGTTTACACTTGAAACACAGGCAAAGTTATTCGGCAAAATAACCAAGTTAAACTACTTTTTTTACATTCAATACTAACAAACTGTTTTCTGTATGAGTTTCAACGTCTGCTTGAATTGTGCTTTTTGATTTGGTTAAATTGTATAATTATTTTATCAAATTAATGATGCAATGAAAGTTTTAACAAACACTTACATTTCTATTGAAATATTTTATATTGCAGACTTGAATTAAGATATTTCAATCATGCCGGCAAATAGCATAAAAAATTATCAAGTTTCTAAAAAAATAGCTACTGCCAAAAAAGAAAATCTCCCGGGACTATTATACTTTACTATGAATGTCCCAGATTCCCCAAGCACACATATGTATAAGGTGGGCTAATGTAAATACTCAGCGGGACAAAACAACTCTAATTACGCCTCTTTGTGTTGCTTACTATGTATTTTGTCATTATCACAGAATTATAAACAACTGTCATATATAAGTTTTAATCCACCACATTAAAAAAAACCACGCCTGTGCCAAATAACGAGTATGACAGTTGTTTTTCATTCGTTCCGTTATTTGATATAGTTAAGCATTTGATGTTGTCTTGTTTTATGGACTTCTTAATTTCGTATTTATCTTGGAGTTTGGCATGTTTGTAATTACTTTATTTATATTGTACTCAACCAGAGACTTTCTATTCTATAGTATAGAAAGTCCCTGACTCAACGTAAGATATACAAGCTCAGTTTATGACGAGTTCCCCATGCATACCAGAGTTTTGGAGATCACACTTGCCAAATCCTTGCCAATACGGACCGTATCCTTGGTTCATTTTTTCACAAAGTCTCAGATGATAGGTTTCGAACTCGGATTGTGTACTTGATGCTACAGTCATTGCAAAGGCAACGTTTCCGGTAATTTTCAGACTATACATAGTTCCTGATCAATTATGGTGTGCAACGGAGATGAACATATGATAGTATATCGTGTGAAGTCAATAAATCAAAGCGTGTTTCGTAATGTAAAGTATATAAACTCAATAGTGCCAGGATTGAAATTTTGTATTTGTGCCAGACGCGCGATTCATCTACTAAAGACTCATTAGTGACGCTCGAATAAAAAAAGTTAAATAGGCCAAATAAAGTATACGAAGTTGAAGAGCATTGATGACCATCTCAATGAAAATTCATGTCAACACAGAAGTACTGACTACTGGGTTGGCAATACTCTAAGGGAAATAAAAAAAAATGTATACACTGACTGATTCCTTGATGAAAATGATAAAGTGACCAATAATGATCTAATATAATGTTATATTAATAATCCAGAGAGTGAATAATGAAGTAAGATATGGCTAACGAGTTAAGAGCGTGCAGTAGCCAATATCTGTATGTATTTTACCAGTTGACTATCTTTTTCATAAGCTATACATATAATTAATGAAACACTATTGTAGAGTTTTGCGTTGAGGTCCAGATCTAGGCCACTATAAGTTATTGGAACGGTTTCGCGTGCCACGATGCACAAATCATGGATATTAACAGCTAGAGCCTCAACATCCTCGGTTTATAGGACAATTGGTCAAATCAACCTACAATCCATGCATGAATACTTCTGATTATTTAGCTTTATTTAATTGCTCGAAGGCTCACATAAAAACAACTATATATGGAATGTACGATTTTATCAGGAAACGGTTCATGGATAGATGTGAGGATAATGTACAAGTACAACTATATTTAAGGGGCAAATGATTTACGTTTTAAATTACTGAAGATATAAAAAGATGTGGTGTGAGTGCCAATGAGACAACTCTCCATCGGCAAGTTACAATTTATAAAAGTAAACCATTATAGGTCAAAGTACGGACTTCAACACCGAGCATTTGCTCACACCGAACAGAATGCTATAAAGGGGCCCAAAAAATACTAGCGTAAAACCATTCAAACAAGAAAACCAACGGTCTAATCTATATAAAAACGACTCGGAAACAAGAAACACTTACGAACCACATCAACAAACGATTCCTGCTATAAATCAGATTCCAGAGTAGTGTTGATTGAGCCTTCGTCGTGTCATTGTCAAACGTGTCAGCAGTACACATTCAATTAAGTTGCTAACCTTCTCTGGCATTTGCATGGTTTCTGATGGAGTGTTGTCTCATTGGCAAACATAAGATGGTTCCAGTTGAAACAAGCATAAACAAGTTTATCTAATAATTTATTTATAATCTTTTTCTTTAATGATTTTATACATTTTCCCTACTTGTCTTATATATATCATTGACAAGAAAAACACCCAGGTACACATAACATAAAATATGTTAACGACGACAAATTATTACATAATTAATGTAATGCAGATTGACATTACATGTACATATTGTATGCATTTACATGCAGTGCGTCATAGGAGACTCTAAGGTTAAGATGCATGGTAACATAATCTCGTAAATGATATAACCGTCTTTATAACATATTTGATGCCTTGATATTTTTACACACATTCATGTATGTTTTATTGCGAGCTGTTTCAATTCTTATATTTTTTGGCATAAAAACAATTAGCCGTTGTCAATAAAAACGTGGTGAATATTTCACTTAGTGGCGAATATTTAATATTTTAGAGTTAGGGGAGCGGTAGGAGATATTTGAGAAAGTTTATTAATGTTCACCAGTTGCTAAAGATGGTTTATTTATTTCGCAATATGTTTTGCACTATTTATTCCTGCATTTTTTCGGGCAGAGTATTAGCTATCATTCTGTCTTGAACAATATCAATACGATGCAGCTGATGATGCTATTGATATTGATTTTAACTCTATTTGTGATGATGCTTTGTATGATTCAATTTTGAACGATGAGATTACGGAAGCTGAAATAACTGATGCAATAAAAAATTTAAAGAATAACAAATCACCAGGATTAGATAATATTTTAAATGAGTATATAAAACATTCAACTCCAGCATTGGTACATATTTACTGTAAAATATTTAACATTGTTTTAGAAACCGGAATAATCCCAGAGCACTGGACTATTGGTATAATACGACCAGTTTTTAAAAACAAAGGAGATACCATGGATCCTGATAACTTCAGAGCAATAACATTAATAAGCTGTTTAGGAAAAGTCTTTACATCAATAATTAATTCTAAGTTAACCTTTTTTGCAAATGAAATTTCCTTAATTTCATACAACCAAGCTGGATTTCGAAAAGGTCTCTCTACAACCGATAATTTATTCGTATTGCATGCCTTAATATCACTCTATCAATCTTTTGGAAAAAAACTATTTTGTACGTTTGTTGATTTTCGAAAGGCATTCGACACTGTATGGAGAAGTGGTCTGTGGAAAAAACTACAGAACAGTGGTATAAAAGGGAAAATATTTACTGTTATTTTTAATATGTATAACAATATTAAATCATGTGTAAAATACAACAACCAACAGTCAGAATATTTTCCCTGTCTAACTGGTGTAAGACAGGGGGAAAATCTATCTCCCTTTCTCTTTTCTATTTTTTTAAATGACTTAGAAAAATTCTTTATTGATTTAGGTGGATGTCCCCTTGAGATAGTTAAAAGAACGTCTTTATAAAAATTCCCATTGAAACTGGGCGTTGGCACAATATTCCGGCGGAGGACAGAAAATGTCACATATGTAAAGAAAGTGTAGGAGACGAATTTCACTATCTTTTTATATGCAAGTCTCCTCAACTGGTTACTTTTAGAGAACAACATATCCCTAGTTATTATACGACGCATCCAAGTAAACAGAAATTATCTGTAATGTTATCTTACTGTAATGTCAATTTATATAGACAGGTGGCATCTTTTATCAAAAAGCTGAATAACCTATTGTGATATGTATATTAATTTGTCTTATTTTCTTTTATTTTTTTTATTGTTGTTTTTTGTTTTTTTTTTAATTATATTGCTTTTTGTTTTTGTTTTTTTTTATGTTACCTTTGTATTATAAATCATGTTTACCATTGTATATATGTACCTCATGTTACACATTTATGTGTCTGAGCGTTGCTTTACAATAAAATCTTGAAATCTTGAAATCTTGTGTTCAGCTCTTATCAGGTCAGTATATTCATTTCCAAAAATCCACGTACCCCCTAGAAGCTGTCTTACAATTACAAATTTGAAAGAAGGGAACACAATTGTCAATGCAAGATTACAAAGCTCGATCTTCGTGGATATTTATCCAAATACAAATTATAAAGGTATTTGGCATTATTATCATAATATTTACACTTCAACTCCTGGGGGATAAAAATGATATATAGGAAAACAAGGTTTATTAAGTTCATTTGGGATGATTATTCGCATGATTCAAATATCATTTTGGTTTGATGACGTTCTTGTTGATTCGAGATTTAGTAAGATGTGTTAGTGATTTAGGTACTGTTGAAATTAACACATGTTTTATCCATTGACGAAGATAACATAATCAAAAGTATTATAAGTTCATTTTAAAACAAGCAAAATTCCAAAAACGTTAACCAATTGAAGCAGTTTTATCTATTCGTTGACACCGTCGACATTTACATTAAAATACGGATTACCGCGATCTTAACGGGAGTTTAAAGCATTGTCATCCTCTACCAATATTAAGGTTGGTACCATATTGTTGACAGCCACTACATGTAAAACCACCGGCCAGTGTTACATTAACATTACTATAGTATGAAATTCGGAATCAAACTTGGACATCCAGCATGATTATTTTAAATTTGCTTTTTGGATACACACTCATCTTTTCAATAAGTATGTATATTTCTATTGGTTGTATACTAGTAAGTGTTTATTTTGAATACTTCTAAATGCAAATCCACATACCGGCAAAACTGTTCAGGTATACAGTCTGGAATTAAAATTACGACGTTAATCTGTATGTTTGATGGCGGGCATGCAGGATTTAAGTTTATTGTAGAAAAAACTTTCATCAACTATAAAAATAAGAAGAAGTGGTACAATTGCCAATGATGTAACTCTCCACCATAGATCAAATGACATAGAAGTTAACGACTATAGGTCACCGTACGACCTTCAAGTTTGTTCGGTGCTCTAAATTCAAATAATTTCACAGATTTTAGTTTTTCCGTTCTATTAGCAAACGAAACTGAACTTACTGATTTATACGTTACAGTCTGTGCAAGTGTTCCTTGTTTTGTAAGGACTAATATATAAATTGAAAAAGACGATTATTTAAAACTAAGGATTTCTAACCAAGATATTCGCCGGTAAAACAAACAAATAAACTCATGCAAAATGATTTTGATATATAATTGTTCAGAATGAATTGAATGTAGTTTTCGGCGATTTTTTTTAAATTGAAAAAAATGGAGGCCATCAATTACTGCGTTTCAGATTTTAAACGCATTTAATGTCAATTCACATACACGAAAATATTAGATAGGGTTTAATAATTGTGGAGTTATATCTTATTTTTGAATTATTGATAACCAGGTTCCTTTTGATAAACAAAACTAGTTAAGAGTCCCTCCTTGACTGTTTCATAAAGAAACATGTTTATCATTCATTTGAACTATATACTTCGTCTGAAATTTAGCCTAAGAATGTAAGAAAGATATGAATATAGATTTTTAGAGGTATATCATAATAACTCAAATCGGGTTATTTTTGTTTTCTTTTAGTTTTTGTTCGTATTTTCCACAAGCATAATTGTATGCTTATATGACAAGAAAGATTTATATATTATTTCTTTTCCCCCAGCTTGTATACACGCCAAACCGCCTGAGTTAAAGTTACCTTCGAAGAAATCTGTGACGCAGGTATTACTCATAGGGCAGATGAGAAGTGGTTCGTCGTTTACTGGAGAACTTTTCAACCAACATCCCGAGGCCTTTTACATGTTTGAACCTCTACGAAGTCTTCTACAAGCAAATATAACAGATAAACAATCTCTTATGAGGTAACAATATTAATGGTATTGTAAATTCCTAAGATGGTAATATAAATCAACTTAAACGGAAAAGGAGGAACAACACAAGAAATAATTGCCTAGACCAATATTTGTCCAGTTTTGTAAATGTAAATCTTTAGATGGCGACTTTCCATTGAATATGCGATTCGTCACAATTTGAAATAGGTTGATAAAGTTTTTGTATAGGACTCTACAGTATGAGTCTTTTATCTAAACCTACTTCACGATTTTAATTGAAAATATATCTACTGGTTCTTGATACCTTCAATTATACCATCGGTTCTTTGAATGTATAGACAATGTTATAACAAGTTAATAATTTCCTCATCAGTCTCAATATTATTTGGAATCAAATGATAGTGAATTTGTCCATTGATAAGGTTTCTTATGAAATATTTATGATAAAGCATAAACTTGGACCAATACTCGTTACTCAGGTCACTTTCCCAAAGGTCAAGTTTAGAAGGAAAAAAAACGCATGTAGAACCCTGCACAATGCAGTTTTAAATTGGACTATCATTTGAAAATACAATATTACCGCCACTATAGAACACAGTTTAATATAGAACCCTATATGAAAGACAAAGAAATAGCTTAAAACCATCAGGTGGGCACAACCAATACACAAACTCGGTGATGATAAACATGTTAATCATTTTAAATTTTGAACACAAATTTGACAATAACTATCCACAATGATCTGTGTTTATAGTATAAAAAACAAACCTCTTTGCTATGGCTATCATTTTTAAGGAATATATATCATGGTTGTTCATTCAGTTGGGTTGCCAGTATCTTAAACATAAAAAAAAGAATACGTGGTATGATAGCCAATGAGACAACTCTTCACAAGAGCTCAAATGACACATAAATTAACAACTATATAGGTTACCGTACGGCCTTCCACAATGAGCAAAGTCCATGCCACATAGTCAGCTATAAAAGGTCCCGATAAGGCAATTGTAAAACGATCCAAACGAGAAAACTAACGGCCTTATTGATGTACGTAACACAAATGAACGAAAAACAAATTTGTAATTACCAATTAACAAACGACAACCACTGAAATACAGGCTCCTGACATAGGACAGGCATATATATACATACTAAGAGTTCAAACGTGACCGAACCGTTGCATTACTCATATACTCCATATTAATTAGGTAAATGATTGTTTTTCTGGTTCGTTGCAATCAGAAAAAAAAACAGAAATATAGATATAGAATAATGCACCGAGCTTGCTCATGAACTATTTTTTTCTTCGTAATTTTGGTTTTGTTTTGACATTAAAAAAGGTACTCATTTGCTATCATTAAAAAGAAGAAAACAATTAAAGAATTCCAAATTCACATTTCTCTTAATAATTAGTTTGTTCAAACTAATATATTCTTTACGGCATGATAAGTTCGCTTTCTATTTTGTAGATCAGTGAAAGGATATCCCTTTGTAGAAGGCGTGTCAAACATAATGAAGGGCATCCTAGAATGTGATTTTTCACAAATTTCTTCAAACATACTCAAGAACGATTTTATGCTTCGCTCTAGACAGACTGCCGAGTTTTATACATGTTTCAGAAAAAATGAAACATCTACAGAAAATTTCCAAAAATGTTTGAAATTACTGACAAACAAATGTGAACAATCTTCACTTCGAGTTGTTAAAACAATAAGAATGACAACTGAGTTGGCTGTAACATTACTGTCAACTTTACCCAATTTGAAAATAGTATATCTGGTCAGAGACCCGAGGGCAATAATCCAATCTAGAATTATGCTTAATCTCGTTGTTGAACACAATATACAGACGGAATCTACCGAACTCTGTAACAGAATGGATAAAGACATGTATTTCATTGAAATATCAACGATGAAGAACAGGATACACATTGTGCGATATGAAAAATTTGCAAGACATATAGTATCTGAGGCAAAGGAATTATTCAAATTTGTTGATAGTGACTTTCATAATGATATTGTAAAATGGATCGAACACAACTCTGTTAAATCTACAAATTTTAACCCATATTCTACGTCGCAAAACTCTACGGAATCCGTAGGTCGATGGCTAACGCAAATTAAACGTGAAACTGCCAAAAAGGTTGACGAATCTTGCGTAAACTTATACAAAGTCTTTGGCTATACAGAATTTGATGATTTGATAGAGAAGTAAAATTGATATATGACATATATAATTTGATTTATTTTTTTAACAGATCTATTTTAATAATTGGTCTCATCGCTCTTAATTAAACTTGATACCAGTATAATAATGTGCCTGTTTTCTTTAATAATAAAACAAATCTGTAGATATTTCAGGTTTCTTTCCCTATTGTTGATTTTCCTTCTTTGGAGGTGTTAATTTGTTTGAATGTCTTGTATATTGTTGTTACAAATGAGTAAACATGTGATTTTAAAATTACAATGACATATTAAGAACAAATTATTATTTAATGGTTTACATCGCAGGTTTGAATAACGGTGCATTCCGGACCTTGCTGCGTATCAAAGCGAAGTTGGTAGACAGAACGACCAAATATTATCTTCAAATTCAAAGTTTATAAAAACAAAGTTTATGGACTCCTTACAGCATTGCATATTGTAATATATCATAAACACCCATTGTGAATTTATACAACCACAAAATCATTAAACGGTCACATTTAGTTTCCAAGTCAACATTAGTCATACAATGCTTATTTAAAGTTTAACCAAGTGTGTGTTACACATAGTCTTTGTTTCGCGATATTTACAAGTAATTTATACACAATGACTATTTACAATTGTCACATCTAACGAGAACCTGTTGTTATAAAAGAATGTTATTTACAGATGTTTACAAACTAAACTTCGATTTTTGCTATGGATCGTTGTCTTTATAGGTTATTTTTGTTTAGAACCGTTCATATATACTGCGATATCACTGTACAAAGCTATTCAAAATGGTAGAAATGTGTATTTCATTACTGATGAAAGCTCATTTCAGCAAGTACTAAAACTTTCAGGGGAAATACGCAAAAATACGTCGCAATCATTGACTGGCCGCTCCATAATTTCAAATCAATGTCAAACAGTAATAGTCTATTGGAATTGTATTAAAACATATCTTCAAATCATTTTTGTTTGTTATTTTCAAAACGTGATCAAATCTGATCAAACAATTCTACTGTTACACCTCTGTTCCAGTTTAGAAGGCTGTACGTTGCCAATTTTTGCTTACATTCACTTCAATTGCACTTTCAGTCTTTCGTGGATAGTTGTCTCCTTGTTAATCATACCACTTCGAATTATTCTTATATATGGTTAATTATAGTTTTCCCTAAGCCTAAGCCTAACCCTAACCCTAACCCTAATTATTCAAAATATTTTAACAAATATCAATTTTTTTGGTATAAAAATTGTTTTTTTCAAATGAGCCATTTAAGGGGATTAAATGGCTCATTTGAAAAAAACAATTTTTATACCAAAAAAATTGATATTTGTTAAAATATTTTGAATAATTAGGGTTAGGGTTAGGGTTAGGCTTAGGCTTAGGGAAAACTATAATTAACCATATAACTCTTTTAGTACAAAATTTATACTGGGCTAATAGGGAATTTTTTTATTTTTACTTGTAGCAAGAAAACAAGTTCGGTGACACCATGTTTTCTTTTTATTTTCTTAAAACATATTATGAAACCTTTCTTCTCACAATTTATTTCAAAATTCTATCTCATAGAATTTTTTTTATGCACACTAATTTGTTTTTTCATGAACAAACTAACCAAATTTTGGCAATTTTCAACGACCCATACCTAAAAAAATAGCACGGTGACCCATACTTTTTATTAAATTTTTGAAAAGAGCATAATAAAATCTTCATTTTGGCAAATTATGAAAAAATTCTGTCTCAAAAAATATATACTTGTGATCTACCTTAAAGCGTGCTTCTTGCGTGCACCTAACGTATACGGACTTACCCAATTTTCTCTGTGCGTCTGATGAACGTCGGCATATACGTCAACGTGTGACGCCGGTATAACATCCTTTATTCTACAGTAGTAATCATGGCATGCGTATGATTGGCAATGAAAATGAACAATCTTGATTCTCACCTTGGATAAAAGCAACAACAAAAAACATAGGAAAAGGAATGTTGAATTATTATAGACATTTGAATTAAAAAAAAATGCCAAAAAAAGAGAGAAAAGACAAATAGTTCCATGTCCCAAGCGCTTGTGAATGATACGACAATTTACATGTTATCATTGATCATAAGTCAGATTAACAATCAATTGTCTCTCATCAAAATAAAAAAAAAACCTAACAAGTATATGATGACTACAGGTGAAATGTGGCGTACCTGTGTTAACTTTGTTTTGATTCGTTAATCATCAAGGACCATCATTTCCGGAATACGACATTTTCACTTAAAGCATTATTATGGATCTATTCAACAAATCTTTTACGATTATGAAATTCTTAACAGGCTGTCTTTTACTTATTTGTCATTTTACAGGTAAGAAAGTGTAATGTGATGGATGAAATAAATCATTTTAAAAATGAACACCATGTATATGCACGAAACACCTTTTACATAATTAATTATTTGTAAGTGTAAATTTATTTATTTTCTTCTTTTCTAAACAAATTCAATGATGCACTTCGCCGCGACCGTTATACATCAAATTCTTGTCGTTCTTTAGTTTATTCAGTCTTAGTATATATCTTCATAGAGGGTTGAAATGGCCGTTTTGTTAACAAGAATTAACTGAAACAGTTATGTAATTCAATTTACAATAAGATGATGGACTCGACGCCACCAAAAATTAATAATATGTAGTTTCCATATATAAAATAAACAAGTCCCCCTGGTCATATTCAATACCACACGAGTTGACAAAGATGATAAATGGAAGGAATTTGTTAAGGTTCATTTGTTTTCCTATCCCAATTAAAATGATGTCTTATTTGTTAGGCGCAACTAGGATTATCACTATAGTAAACTATTACTTGACAAACAGAACATGATATTTTAACACATCGAAAGAGAAAATTGTCAATTATAGTTTAAACATTTAAATATTTGATCTAGTCCTCTAGTACCGAAAGATTGTAAGTATACGAGAACACAAAGGAACCGATTTAAAACAACACGACGTCCTTGAATAAAAAATAATCAAACATCATGTACAAATACATGGCATGCCATTCGGATATTTTTTTTTAATTTCAATTCAGCTACACTAGTAAGCAGGACATGCGCGAAGGGGTTCTTAGTAAGGAACAACTACAAGTTGTCTCTTTGCTGTTTAATCCATATAATTATTGGCGAAATAAACACAAACATGTTATTTTGTAGATTCAAACTTTCAATATTCCCAATGTGATTAAGTTCACTATAATCTCGGGTCCTACTAAAATGCGCCCGGGAGCGCCTGGGTGAAGAAAAAGCGCGCGGGGAAAAGAAAAAGCGTCCGAGGAAGAAAAAATAGCGCCCGTGGAAAAGAAAAAGCGCCCGGGGAAGAAAAATAGCGCCCGGGGAAAAAAATAGCGGCCCGGGGAAATTATATAAATATTTTATTGGCATGAGACAACTTTGTGTCCGGCGATGAAATAAGTTATGCACATTGATTTTTTGTTAAATTAGTAATATGTAAATTAAGATATTAGACATTTTTAATAAAACACAAAAACAAGTATAAATGTTTCAATTTTAACAATAATATATGAATAGGCCTACTATTTCGAAAGACAGATAGTAATGGATCACAGTTTATGCTGAAGATTTATAAAATGTAAGACATCAAAAGACATGTTTTCAAAAACGATATCAAAATGAAAAATGTAAAAAAAAACTTAAATTTCATAGATAGATATCAATCTAATCAATATTAAAAGAGTTACACATAATAAATCAGCAAATAAAGCAGTACTATACATGTACCGCAGTTAAAACAAGGGGGTAAAAAGCAGGAGTTTTGTTTAAATTTAAAACTAAACATTAAAACCCTGATAAGCATTGCCATTAAAACAGTTGTAGTTTTATAAAAAGATATCATATATCTTTATCAGCATCTGCACAAAAAAGGTGTTCACCATGCAGTTGCTAAAATATTAGACCTCAGGCACTGATTATTTTTAAGTAACAAAATATACGTTTTGATCGAGGACAATATCGTTCATGATTCTTCTATATACACTCTCATTTTTATTTATTTACTTATTTATATACAATTTTGATATCTAAAATGCAAGGACAGATTAGAGTTCAAAATATAAATCTTGATCTTTTAATATAATGATATCGTGCAGGAAATCTTATCAAGAAGACACATGCAAGTTCATTGTAGATAATCTAGTTTATTGAATTATAAGGACAAATTTGAAAAAAAATGTCTGTCAAAATGGTTCAACTGTATAATCAGTATCTGAGAAAATCAGAGCTTAATAAACGCAACAGTAGTATACCGCTGTTCGAAATTCATAAATAGACTGAGTTAAAAACCAAATCCGGGTTACAAACTAAAACTGAGGGAAACACGTCAAATATAAGAGGAGAACTACGACACAACACTGAAATGTAACACACACAGAAACGAACTATGATATAACAATGGCCTTTTTCATGACTTGGTAGAGGACATTTTTAGAAAAAAAAAACCGTTGGTTTGAACCTTGTTTTGCGGCTATCCAAACCTCGCGCTTTTATGGCAATGTTAAATATAACATTAAAATGACAACATTACATGACAGGACTACAGTACAATAAATGCAAGAACATTCAGGATAAAGAAATACACAAATTATAAGCATTACAATAGGACATTTAGACATGCTATTAGTTATCAAAGCTAACAGGCTTATAATTTAATACACCATACGTGCGTTTCGTCTGCATAAGACTCACCAGTGACGCTCAGACTAAAATAGTAAAGAAAGCAAAACAAGTACAAAGCTGAAGATCATCGGTGACCCAAAATTCTAAAAATTAGTGGTTCCAAATACGACTAAGGGTTATCACACGTACCTTTAATTCGAATTGAATTAGAATCGAATGCTAATTGAATTCGCTAATCGCGTTCACACACTCTTCTTTTTAACTAACTCGCATTTGAAATACGTTTATGTTAATCCGAATTAAAAATTAACGTCGTTAGGACAGTAAAGTGAATTTGACGCGCATTCCAATTTGAATTAGAACTTTGACGTTAAACGTTTCGAATGCGAATTAAACTAATTCGAATTAGTTAATGCGAATCGAATTCGAATTACGTGTGAACTTAGCTGCATCATGCGCCTGGGATAAGCAAATGAAATCCTTGGTATTTAGAATAATTCTTACTTTTGGAAACAGTGGAATTATAAAAATGACCATATAATTGATGTTCATGTCAACACCGAGGTGGTGGCTTACCACAGAATAAAAATAAACGCGTAAAACAAAAAACTAAAGCACACAAAACAGTACAAAATAACCTTGCATTGTCACCTACAGAATAACGCTACGCTAAAAAATGATGTCACAGGTAAAAGTGATCTGAAAAAGATCTTCGTTTTTACAAAAATAAAAATAAAAAGACAGAATGCTCTACAACAATTAAATGACATTAAACATAAAAACAAATATCTCTTGTATTTTGTAATAGCCCAATCAAACATGTGGACAACATTTGAATATTTCTATTTAAATTGAGGATCGTGAAAGATCGGGTACCACTTTGTTGTGATCGTGAAAAGGATCGTCAAAGATCTGATGTCGCTTAATTGTCATTGTACAAATTATTGCAAATGAAAATTAATAAATGTAATTGGTAGGCTTACAGCAAAAGACTGAAATTATATGACTTCTTCC
This sequence comes from Mytilus edulis, assembly GCF_963676685.1. Taxonomy (NCBI): domain Eukaryota; kingdom Metazoa; phylum Mollusca; class Bivalvia; order Mytilida; family Mytilidae; genus Mytilus; species Mytilus edulis. The sequence goes on along the minus strand of NC_092345.1, from coordinate 66,796,875 downwards.
GGTTCACCTTTGTTTATAATTACATTAGATGTATGTTTCATTACAATACGTTATTCTGATTGGCTAACGGCACATCATGTGTTATTCCTTAAGCAGTTGTATCTCTCAATAAAACTTCTCATTCATGATGACACGAGGTCCCACAATAAAGTGCACAGGTAAATGAAATAAAAACTTGATAAAAAGCGTGTTTTCATGATCCTATAGGTAAAAATGTAATTATAAGTATTGAATGCTTTTTTTTGTAACTTTATAGGGTTGTAAAAGCGTTGACCGTGCCCACATTTTAAGTATGAAGCGCTTCCGCGCTTCATACAAAATGTACTTCGGTCAACGCTTTTACACCCCAATAAATTTACAAAAAAGAGCATTCAATTCTTAAGTAATATTACTGTTAGCCTTTTACTATAAGACCGCACCGACTAATTGGTGGTGCCCTATATCAATTACTGTTTGTCTGTCTGTCGTCTTACATTTTGTGTGGTATTATAATGTCAGGATTGTCTCATCTGATATCAATATTTTTGTATGAACAGTATCTATATCTATAAAAAAAAATAATTGTTAAGATATATTATTTATTCAAATGTTCTCTTATATCCTTGAGGCATCGTCCCCTGGTATCAACTGCATTCAAGTTACCTATGATGCTTCCTTGTTTGCTTTTGATACAGGTAGGAAAGAGACATTTACACACATTTTACATGCCTATGGCCCATAAGGTATCGCCCCCTGGTGTCAGCTGCCTTTAGAAAACCATAATGCTTTCCTATTTGCTGCTGACACAGGATGAGTCATGGACATGTTTAATTTCTACTTTCTTTTTGGCTAATTATTATATATTTAATTGATCCAACTTTTTGTGTACTATACATATGTGGATATCTATTTTTCTTTTTTTCTTTTTGGGCTACTTGTTTGTTATCTATATCAACCACACTTGCAATAAAATGCATTAGTATTAAAAAAAAAAACATACTATAGATTCTTTATCTACGTATTCTTTAAGAACTTAAATAGTTCTCGTTTAACTTTTTTTTTTTTTTTTATCTCATTGTTTGTATTGTATTATGAAAAAATTATTGATGTTGTAATGTTTATGCCCTTTGGGGCCCATAATTGGAAAATAAAATATCTTATCTTATCTTATCTTATAAAAGGAATATCATTGCCCTTTTTTATTCAAAAGAAGAAGAACATTTTGGATAAATCTTAAACAAAAAGGTTTGAGAAATATCATTTGGAGTTAGAATTTCAATAATCAAAAATTTATCCGATAATTTCAAATATACGGCATTTGAAAATTAGAGGAAAATTGGATAAAAACTTTTTGAAATTTTCTGTTAAAATGTAAACACAATGAGATTTCCATATGTATGCGCTTCAATTAATTTCCAACAACAATCTATATTTAGGTGTAATATGGAATTCCTAATTGATGGCCTGTGTCATATTTTCGATAATGAATAGAAAAGTAAAAAATTAAAAAAAATTAAGAAAACTCTTTTTGTTCTAGGATTTGAACGAAATCAAATAGTAAATTTTATTCTAAAAGAAAATCGACGTACAAAAGTGGTTTTATAGTAAAAACTCCCATTAAAGTATATAAAACATATTCAACTCTATTTTTAATAAGAAGTTTCATATGACTTTATACAGTTTAAACTGTTAAAGGAACGTCTATTGTTACATGTATATGTTTACTAAGAATCAGACACTCGGTGATTTATCAAAATTAATACTTGTTATAACCGGAAAAACATGTCTCAGTTATTACCCATACTTTCCCTGCTAATTTGAAATATTCATTTAATTTTATATCCAAAACCTGCGACGTAATAACATGGATCTGGTTCATTAAATTGTACACTTTTGTTTGCAGTTTGTCCGTAATGCAACTTAGTCGATCCCTTTTCTGTTGGTATCCAAGTATATCATTAGCCCGGTAGTTAGTATGTTGTTAACCATTTTGTTTTTTATATTGAGACTTGATAAAATTTTAGTTGACTAAAATGGTCATATAAACTTATTAAATCATTTAATTTAAATGCTGAAACTATCTCCCTGTATAGATAGGAATTTAAAGCATGAGCTGGATTTTATATTCTGTTAGCTATAGGTTATTTCTGCGTTTTACCTTATGATTGTTTTGCTAAAATTACAAAAATAACCCCCAAAATAAGTTACCGTAACAATATTTTCCCCCAAAACGGATAACATCAGTGAAAATACTGGTCCTTAACTGTAATCACGATGTTTGATAACTCTGATCAAATATTTGAATATGTTTAGCCTGTAGTAAAATATCTATTTTAAATTACTTCATTTATAGTTACATTTATATGTGTACACTTTCCAAATTCATGCCTTTATAATTTAATCGTGAAATATTATAAGGGGATAAAATTACATGTTCGAATTATTCGGTGCTGAATTTTTTTAAAAGTGAATAATTTGGTCCAGTTAAAAAAGGTCAAACATTAGTATATCTGGAGCAGTCAAACTGGATTTTAGATCCCTATAACGAAGAATTGGCAATATTTAGAGTTAAAGCTAGTACATTTTTGTATGATTTTAATGTTGTGTGTCCCAATATTAGTTCACTACACTGTAAACATCTTTTGGAGATGAAGCAAGTGCATTTGTTTTTAACTCGAATATATAGTCTAAAAGAAATACACTACAAAATAACTGTGTTTCCGCGCCATCTGCGCCATCTGCGCCATCTAATTTGGAATACTATATGCATATGTCTTTAAAAAGTTAAGTTTACCACTTTTAGTTAGCATTTTACATTTTGATGTATCATTACTCTCAAATATGTATACCATAAGATAGATGCAGCTGCTTTATCATATCTATATCTTGATATATATATTGTACTAATAAATATTTATTTCAATACGTTTCGTAAATAAATATGTTTGGTTAATAACAAATATGTACATATGAAGATAGTTAATGTTTGAAATTCTTAGAAATGGAAAATTACTAAATTACTAAATACTAAACTTGTTCAAAGGGTATCCACACGTCTCAATCTTCAAAATCGGTTATCTAAAAATACTACCATCGCTAACATTTTTAACAATAAAAATCGTGGTTACCCTTCTATCGATAAGTGTCATGCCAAAAAATGACTTACATGTCCCCGTCTTTCCACCAACAATACGGTAAGGTCCACGTTTAATGGTCGCACATTTTCTTTAAATTTTGAAACTGATATAACTTGAAAAACAAACAGTATTATTTATTTACTCACATGAAACAAACCGGGGTGTGGTATTCAGTACGTAGGAGAAACTGGACGATATTTATCTAAACGCACTCAAGAACATCTGTATCGTTTTAAAAGACCCAATAAATTCAAAAGTATCATTTACCAACACCTTAAGAAGCACAACCATCCTTTTAAATATTTAGCAGTTCAACCTTTAGAAGTAGTAAATAAGCAGCCTTGTGAATCGCATTCAAAGTTTGTACGATCACGGAAAATAATTGAATTAAATTGGATTAAAAAATTACAGACAGTTTACCCTCTCGGTCTAAATGATAATATCATGGGAATTGGTAATATATTTAGAACCAACTCCGTTAACATTTTGGATATAGTTTCTAAAACTGTTCGTAAAAAACGTTCTCACGGTCGTAGAACAAATCGCAATCAAAGAAAATTTCGGGACAATCATACCAATATTTCGGACCTAATTTCTATTTCAAAAAACAACGGCAGACATTATCTGTTAACAAAACTCTGTACGTTACCGGTTAATAAGTTAAATAAAATTTTGGAGGATTGCAACACAATTTCATATAGCAGTCCTAAGTATGAAATTGTTCAAATTATTATGGCATATTGTTATTCTAAATTATTTCCCAAAATTGATCGCCCTGAAGATCATAAAAACATTTTATTAAAATTAAGTATGTCAATAAAGGCTTTGATTTTGTAAATATTGCCGGTATATTTAACGACCATTCTGTTAAAGAACAAATTCCTGGATATTTTGACAATACTGAGCTACCTCTCATTTGTTATATTTACAAGAAATCTACCCGGAAATTTGTGTTTAATTATAGTCGATTGTGTAAAGATGTTAATATCAGTGAAAATACACCTACTTCATGTAATTGCAGTAATTCTGAATATATTTATGGACCCATTTCCCATGTTATAACAGGAGATCTTAACATCGTTCAAGACCGAGAGTTAAAATCATTCCTCAGTAAAGGACCTAAATATCGTCCCCCGTCAATTATTAATTGGAATGAGTGTCGTAATATCATCCACGACTCACTCCATACTTACTGTATGAAATGGATAAAACGGGAAAAAGCTGACAAAAAATCTTTGGACTCTTTTTTTAATTCAGTAATGAAGATAGTTGATATACGTATTCAACATTTTAAAGAACATTTTACTATAAACAATAACTACAATAAACCTATTTCTCGCATCAAACATAAACTAAAAGAACTAGCCAAGGAATTTGTTTTTGTCCCGGCAGATAAAGCTGCTAATAATATTATTATTGTTTGACGTAAATTTTACATTGAGGTTCTGAAAAAGGAAATCACCAATTCACCAACATTCCAACTGACTCCATTTTCAGAAAACGTAATCTGTAACAAACATAAACTTTTAGCCACCGCTTTACAAGCAGAGCCAAATACAATGAAAGTCCCAACTATGTATTGGCTTCCGAAGCTACACAAAACCCCTTACAAATATAGATTTATTTCGTCTTCAAGCCATTGTTCAACTACTAAATTGTCTATTCTTCTTACCAGCACACTTGGTACAATTAAAAACCTGATAATAAATTGTTCAAATAAGGCCTTCGAAAATAGTGGAATAAATTACTTTTGGAGTGTCAAGAACTCGTTGGAAGTACTTGATACATTGCATGCTTATATTGGTGATTTTGAATCTGTTCAAAGTTTTGATTTTTCTACCCTGTATACCACATTGCCTCACATTCACATTAAATGGGCATTCAAAAAATCAGAATGTGAATATATATGTTCAAACTCTTTTAGGTCATTTTTTAATAGCAATAAACAAAAAAACTATGTTAATTGGACATGCTTTGATACTATATATGCCCTTGATTTTTTACGCTTTGGGGATTCCGTATATCGTCAGATTATCGGAATTCCAATGGGGACTAACTGTGCACCACTTATTGCGGACCTGTTTTTGTATTGTTATGAGCTACAATTTATGACAAAAATAAGCAAAGACCCATCGAAACAACATCTGATAAACAAATTTAATAATACTTTTAGATATTTGGATGATATTTTGGCTCTCAATAATGACGACTTCAGTATGTATATTAATGAAATTTATCCTGTTGAACTTACTTTAAATAAAGCTAATACTAACACTGACCACTGCCCTTTTCTCGATCTTGATATCTATATCACTAATGGAAAGCTGAATACTAAAATTTATGATAAAAGGGATGATTTTTCATTTCCTATCGTTAATTATCCGTTTTTAGATGGTGACGTTCCCTTGTCACCATCTTACGGTGTTTATATATATCAACTTGTACGATTCGCTCGTGTATGTAACAATGTTTTAGATTTTAACGAGAGAAATTTATGTATTACTGAAAAATTATTACACCAGGGTTTTCGATATCACAAACTAGTCAAAACATTTACTAAATTTTATCATCATTCGTAAATATAGCTCAACATGCAAACTTCTAATACGTTCAGGTATTTCACATCCAATTTTTTATGGTAATATTCTTTATAAAGCACAAAGGTGTCAGTATTCACATCAGAAACTTACAAAACCTTTGAATAGACTTATTAAGAAGGGATATAATTACGATACTGTTGTCAAGTCATTAAAGATTGCATATTTTGGCGTTAATATTGAGTCACTGATAAGGTCTTTGCATCGGAACTAAACACATTTATTCTAAAAACAGTTGTTGGCATGACACGGGTTATCTTCTTCTCATATATGTTATGATGGTATGATAATAAACCCCTAACGGGAAGGATTGTGCCTGATGTTCATATGATGAAATCATAATCTTTCAGTCAGTTTAATTGAAGTCTGGAGCTGGCATGTCAGTTAACTGCTAGTAGTCTGTAGTTATTTATGTATTATTGTCATTTTGTTTATTTTCTTTGGTTACATCTTCTGACATTAAACTCGGATTTCTCTTGAACTGAATTTTAATGTGCGTATTGTTATGCGTTTACTTTACTACATTGGTTAGAGGTATAGGGGGAGGGTTGAGATCTCACAAACATGTTTAACCCCGCCTCATTTTTGCGCCTGTCCCAAGTCAGGAGCCTCTGGCCTTTGTTAGTCTTGTATTATTTTAATTTTAGTTTCTTGTGTACAATTTGGAAATTAGTATGGCGTTCATTATCACTGGACTAGTATATATTTGTTTAGGGGCCAGCTGAAGGACGCCTCCAGGTGCGGGAATTTCTCGCTACATTGAAGACCTGTTGGTGACCCTCTGCTGTTGTTTTTTGTTTTTTATTTGGTCGGGTTGTTGTCTCTTTGACACATTCCCCATTTCCATTCTCAATTTTATTACATTTGCATATGCAAAATTCTATTATTCCCTTTATATATATTTATGTTTTTTTTCAGAAATTGAAGCTTTACAGTGCTATTCTTGTTCTTATTCAATAACTGGAAACCCCATGCTTCACTATGATTGTATAACTGAGCCATGGAACGTCACGATGGGTACTCCAATAATACAATGTCCAAATGGACTTTGTATCACTAAAGTTATTTACGAACTAGGTATGTGACGCTTTACTTAAATTGGCTTCGTGCAATAAAACAAAACAAACAACAAAAAAACATAAAAAAAAAAAAATGCAAAAATTGAATCTGAAATCAGATAAATACAAGAAAATGTCGAGGAAAAACAAAATATAAAGAAAAAAAAACATCAAATAAATAAAGCCAACAGTACTGTAGTATAACGCTGTTTGAAAGTCATAAATCGATTGAGATAAAAACAAATCCGGGTTACAAACTAAAACTGAGGGTTACACAACTATAAGAGTAAAACAACGAAACAACAGAAGCACTGAAGTGAACAAAAAACCCAAACCCACACGCCAATGCAACGAACACATTTTAAACATTTCAGGAAAAATTCAGCACCGAAATCCTTTATAATATTTCATGATTAAAGTATAAAACAAACAATATCATGTCTATAAAGAAAAACTTCGAAAGGATAAAAATAAAGCCGACGAAACAGTTCACAGAGAGGATTAAGCAACACGAACCCAGAAAAAAATTATGAGCTTATGTGCCCCCCTGTGGAAGATTCTTCCTACTAATCTATTGCACTAAGAAATGATGAAAGTAGGAAGCATACATTAAACTCGATTTATAGCCGATTGTATTGAGTGTGTAGGCATAGGTAATATATTTTTTTAGCTTGCTTGCTAGCTGAACCGTGAAGTCATTATTAGGTTAGATAAACTACCCTCCTTTAAGAGTAGACTAGTTCGACATATAACCGATGTATCTGTCTGTAGGACTAGGCTACTTCTTATGAGGGTGGCATACCTTAACTAATGATGACTTCACGGTTCAGCTAGCCAGAAAGCTAACCAAAGATATTACACTTGTCTACACACTCGATGCAATCGGCTGTAATGGTAGCATTAAACGGAATTAATTTGACTCCTTTAGATGCATATTTTGGCATATAATGTCTCCAATGATGATCGATGCCAAAATGTTTTAAAATCCAGAAGATATTATACAAATGGTCAATTTTTATAATAGATATAACTGAAAAGAACAAAAAGTATTGTGAACCCCGTACAAGGCATCTATGCATACGAGAGATGTATTCCTTAGTTTCAAATATTTCCAAAGTTTTATCACCAAAAAAGTGAAATAGCAAAAACACCGAACTCCAAGTACTGGTTGATACATATATTAAACTGCATGCAATTATGACGAAAAAATATCGATGATAAATATTTTTTTACATTTTAAGTCTTAAATCAATAAACCATTATTTATACATCAAATTTCTCCTACTTCATTTAGGCACACTCAGAGTATGGTCTGCTGACAGAGCATGTAGAGACCCTGAGGTTATCGACTGTGGTGACAACTGTTGTGCTGAAAATTCTCACAATATTGTTTGTCAGTATCAGTGTTCAGGTGTTGGAAATACAGTTTGTAACAATCGAAATATCAGTAAACCTCCAAAGAATACGAATGGTGCAACCGAAACACTACCAACAATAATAACAATTTTAGCAAGTGTAGTATTAATAGTATTAAACTCTTGTTTTGTTTGATTGATGCCGCGATAATGAAAACTAATGTTTATTCGATTCTTGTGCAGTTACCAAGCACATTGTAGGAAGTAATGTGCATTCCTTTCACTAGACACAGACAGTTTTGAATTGACAATTGGATTTCCACGACGTAGCGCTTAGCAGAATCTCATGTAAAATAAAATCTATTTGACTAAACGAGTCTTGGTATTCATGGCTTTTGAAGCACCAAAGCGTAGAAACTGATAGACAGGATACATGTATATAGATAATTTACAAAAAATATGTAAATTTTGTTTTGTCTGTTAAATTGGTATGGCCTCAAATTGTGTATATGCTATAGACTGGGATATGTAGTAATAGAATAAACGGTAAGAATTTTGCTGCACCATAAGGATATCGACATTCAATGTCTCTTCAGTGATGCTCAAGGCCAAAATATTTGAACTGTTGTAAGGTCAAATATTTGACTAACTCTATATTTCATCATTCCCCAGTTGCAGTCCATCCCCACCATCAATTCCAGTCGAATTAAGCGGACGCCTAACGATACATAAAGTTCGCTAATTTGATCTTTACAAACGTTTCAAACACTGTTTTGCTCCAGTTCAGATAGCTCTCTTTTGATTTGAGCGACTTTAGAAAGTTATTAACATTTTATAGTCGTCAAACCAATATGCTTTTTTTCTGTGAAAATGATAAGTTTTGTGTATCAACTAATTCGATAATATTAAATCCTTGAGATCTGTAAATTGAGTTGTATTTTTTATTTCATATTTTATAAAGTTGCTCTTCAACTTTGTACTTGTTTGGCTTTATAAATATTTTGATATGAGCGTCACTGATGAGTATTATGTAGACGAAACTCGCTTTTGGCGTACTAAATTATAATCCTGGTACCTTTGATAACTATTATCTTTTAATGATTGTCCTATTTCAGCATTTGTCTATCATCTGTTTTAAATTACTAGATGTTCATTTTAAACTTTTACATACGGCAATGTAATATGGGCATGGAAACTAGTATCATATGTAATTTTAAAGATGAATATGAACACACAAACGTTCTAAGTCATCCTAGTTGGGGTTAAAATACAGCTTAATATCATAAGTTAGGTTGTACGAATTATGTCAAAATCCTCAAGTGTGTCGATGTCTGAGGCTCAAACCGAGATGATAGGTAGTATATAATACATGTTTTTTGTCGTAACTAAGTGCATTGAGAAATACGTCTTATAGTCTATTAATTTATATAATAGCTGTATATATTATAAAAATTTAAAAATTGATAATAATTCATCCGGATTATATATTATACAGTTTGAATTTATTACAGGTGGGATTTTCCAAATCTGAAGGTTAATTCTTCTTTAAAATTTGTCTACATAATCAATGCGTAGGTTGCAATGGATGTGGTAATATATGTCTATTAAAAACAAATAATCACAATGACGACGCCCATTTCAGTATTTAAATGAAGAATAATATATTTAAGGTATTTTAAAAGAAAAGATCTACCAAGAAAACGACCAATGTGTTCATTATTTCCAAGAATCTAATTTGTATTATGTTTCAAATAGCAACATTAAATTCTTAAATAAAAACCCACAAGTTAGATTACGTAATCTAATAAATTACGATTAAATCGACAAGTTTCAAATTCAGTTTTACAAGATAATTGTATGATGAAATAAAATAACAAAAAATACCGAACTCCGAGGATAATTCAAAACGAAAAGTCCGTAATCAAATGACAAAATCAAAATGGCAAACACATGAAACGAATGTATAACAACTGTCATATTCCTGACTTGGTAGAGGCATTTTCTTATTTAGAAATTGGTGGATTAAACCTGGTTTTATATGAAATTTCATCTTTGGTTATTTTGTTATTGCTGGCTTAATGATGTATATATACTTGTTTTATTTTATTGCCAACAACTTTTTAAGTGAAGACATTCTTAAACTGACGGGTGCAATACACTTTGAAATGTTTGCAGTATTGATTGAACCAATTCTAGCATAAAAAATGAGAACACCAAAATTATGTAAAAATTGTAAGAAAGCCAAAACAAGTACAAAGTTGATGAGCATTAATTAAGGACCAAAATTCAAAAAAGTTGTGTCAAATACGGCTAAGGATACTAAGGATACGTGGATAAGAAAATCAATAGCATTACGAATAATTCATACTTTTGCAAACATTATTTTATAAAAATGACCATAATATGTAATTGATAATCATGTCAAGACTAAAGAGCTGACTTATAACACGTAATTTAGATGATAAACAAACGTCATTACATAGAATCTTTATTTCAAGGCAATAATGTTTTATTTGTGAAGTTGATATGCAATATTCATCAGCATGGTCTAAGTATCTTCCGATGATTTTTTTGTCGAAAAAAGACGACGCATTCTTTGACAAATCCCTGATCAATCAACTTTTTGCTCAGACACTGATGACGTTTAATAAGTCTGAGTAGAAAGTGCAAGCTCTTAAATACCGAATGAGTTGATAAATGTATATTCTGTAAGCAGACTACGTTGGTATATTGCTGCTAAGGTGGGGGAAATTCATAATTTTCAAATCTAAATTGTTTCATTTGTCATAGTTTCGGGTACTGAGAAAACTGGTTATGTGAAATTCGAGATATGTTTAAAAATGAGACGGAAGAAGTCGTGTTTTGTCTTTTATTTCTTGTTCATTAGAGGATATACCAATGAAACCTAATGAGAAAGGTGTGTATTGATAATGAAAACAAAAACATCATTAATATATTCAAATGTGAAATAAAAAAATTAAAATCACCAAAATAAAATAACGAACTCTGATGAAAATTCAAAACGGAAAGTCTCTAAGTAAATGGCAAAACAAAAAGCTCAAACACATCAAACGAATGGATAACAACTGTAATATCCCTGACTTGATAAAGGATTTTTTTATCTTCTTGTTTTTGACAAGTGTCTGAAGGAACGCAGACTCATATGACAATAAGAATAGGCCGACAAGGAGAGATGCACAGGCCGTTTCAATAGGAACGCAGATCAATTATTGAAAAATATTTCCTCCAAGTACAACACTCATGTGGTCAATAAGAAACTCTAGTATACTGATCACTTGATTCGTGGTGTACTTAGCAGCCATACATGCTGTACAATAACTACATGTATGTGTTATATGTTCGTTTAAATACATACATGTTGGGCTCATTGATTTTAAAACTTCTGTTATCCGCACATTTTCTTTTTATGAATGCCATTTAGAAATTCCAGGCAACACCTTATGTAAAAGTTAGATCACGACATGGCAGCAACCGTAAGAAAACTTGAAAAGGAAAAGAAACATTTTTTTTTATTAAAAAAATATTGGATAAAAGTATCACAAGGTCGCAGTTCAGTAAAAGTGTTGCATATAACAATACTTAGTTAGGAAATACTTTGTAATATGCAAAAAGTAAAGTCTCAAAAATATTGAGTTCCGCGAAAAATTCCAAACAGAAAGTGCCCAATCAAATGGCAAAACCAAAAGCTCAACTACATCAAACGAATGGAAAACAACTGTCATATTCCAGACTTGGTACAGTCATTTTCTTATGTAGAAAATAGCGGATTAAACCTGGTTTTATAGCTAACTAAACCTCGCTAGTGGCGTTAGGTATCCAAAACAAACAAAGTAAGTCCTCAGAATTGCTGTTCAATGAAATGTTTATTGAGACAATGAAGGACTAATGATTCCTTAAAATCTTATCCCAAAAAGATAGAAAATCAGAAAAGAATTTTAACAAAACATGCTTTCTTAAAACAGCATATGGTGGTTATCGTATCAAGAAAATAGTTTTTGTTAAAGAATATTTCAAAAATTTCATTTAATTTTGTGTAATGAATCTAAGAATAAATTGTTGTCAAATGCTAGTTAAAATATATCAATTATCTAGGAATTCTGATTATTCTCCCCAAACAATTCGACTAAGGGTACTCATTAAACTGCAATTAATGATGTGTCTGAAAGTAAGGATAAAGAATTCTCATTTAGAGAGAATTTAAAACTTTTTATAACCTTTTATTTCTTGTTTATCAGCCAAATTGTTCTTTCCAAACGCTCCACTGATATTAAAGAGGAATAACGGAGAGAAAGATTCCTTAAAAGATTATCACTTATAAATGGTTATATCCGTTGAATATTTGTTTCTGGTGAGAAAAAAATAGATATATTTGTGACTATATACAATATGATAAAACGAAATGTTCATCAATTTTGACATGGAACAGAGCCGGTTATAAGAGAGTAAGTAGGACAAACATAATCAATTATTTTTGTTTTTTCTTTATTTGCGATAATCGACGTGACGTTGTTGGTGGACTATAATCAAAGAGCATGATTGCTCTGATGGATACGATTGCCGTTGTTTTCATTGATACATGTATTAGTTTTATTTTCAAAAATAATTCAACTGCACAAAGTCATGTAAAATGTAATTTACGTAAGTATATTAGCCAATCCTCGATACAAGTGTATGAACAAAGTAATATTGTGTTTTATTTTTGTACTATCAATTTCAAGTTTACTTTCCACAGCAGTCACTAGAGTGAGAGAAATTATTTCACTTCGTATCTCATCACCTATTTTTCTACGTGAATTCTACGTAGTACGTAGGAGGAACCTCATTTCTAACTCTTTGAATATTTAAATTCCTTTGGGTCAGTGGGAATGACTCCTTTCCGTACACATTCCTGTGTTTAAATTGCGATCGCTTTTAATATAATAGGAAGTCTAACGACAGAACGAGTTAATTTTCTCGACGTATCGTCGTATTTTGAAGTTACTTACGGAAGGGAGACAACTCGAAGCGATAATATGAAAGACTCAATTTCGGCTAAAGGGGTGTTCTAGTTACATCGTGGACTCCATTTATTTTAATTTAAATGATGCATATGATTTAAAATTATGCAAGCAACGACAATAACCCTCAATAGCAGACAGACATAGAAAGGATCGCATGAGTTTAAAATTAATCAATGGAGTTGGGAATCCAGAGCTACCATTCGATCTGATACCCCTTGAAGTCAAGAAAACTATACGCATGCGCATAATTACACAAACAAACCCTAAATTTGTGATTTGTAGCAAGGACGTATATTAAATGTTAATTAACAGATTAAAAGAACTAGGTGGTTCTCCATTTCTTTATGGAAGTACAATATCACATATCAGTTTCATAACGGTGACATATAAGAAAAACTCCACTTCAGTTCTTGTATGACAAAAATAGATTTATCGGAATTCAGAGAACTCTCTAATTTCATCAAAACTGGCTTGTTTCTAAATTTATAAAAACACTAAACATAAATACTGCTTAATTCTGATATTCCGTGTTGTTAAAAACACGCATATAAGTCAAGGGAAATATCGAAACATGAAGATTATGAGAAGAACATTAAAGGAAAGTTGTTTAAATTCAATCCTTTTGTTTGTTTTTACCCTTTAAAGCAAGACAATCTAAGAATCTGAGATGCTCCTTAATGTTTAGAATAAAACGATTGACGTGAGGGCATGGACCTGAGTCAATGGTAGAAGTCTACAGATTGCTTGAAAGCAATCGTATCCCAAAAATTCCCGAGGGTATCATCAACCCAGTAAACCCAGTAATCAATAGTTCTTCGTACTGTACTGACATGCTTTCTACCATGACTTTCCTAAATTGATCTTTTATAGATTGATAAATTATTAAGAAACTAGGGCCAGCTGAAGGCCGCCTCCGGGTGCGGGAGTTTCTCGCTACATTGAAGACCCATTGGTGGCCTTCTGCTGTTGTCTGCTCTATGGTCGACACATTCCCCATTTCCATTTTCAATTTTATAAGTTAAAGTTGACTTTGAGTGAAGGAATTATAACTCATAACTCCCTCAGTCAAAGTCAACCTTAAGTGAATTTTTATGTCCCGATTTGACATACAGCTCTACAACTAGTACTGGATGTTCCTTTGCAGCATTGGCTGTCAAAATATTCGACTCTAGCTTTCTTGGTGAAGCTGAATCCAGAAAGTACTTTGGACGCATACATTTTATTTTCATTTTTAACCACTAATTATTGTTAAACATGTTAAAAATAGATACATCGTTTGCGGCATAAATTTTTAGCCTGAATAGGCTCAACTTTATAATCATGTTTTTAAAAACATATATATATATACATACCAGTGTACTACACACATAATATTTCGAATTCAGAAAAGATGAAAGGATTGTTGAATATACATTTGAACAAGAATATTTAAAACAGATCTGAACAAGTTAATACTGTGAAACAGAGAAAATATGTTATGTAATGCTCGAAAATTCTACGATTACTTCTATTTTAATATTACTAGTACTTGTCAAACTGTTGTAACATTTAAGATTTATATATGTCTTCTTATCATGTATTATATAAAAACTTTGTGAGCATATAGTTTGTTATATATGGTATCTCTTGTGCACTTTATGTTTGTGTTTGTGGTTAATCAAGTATTTGTATCCTGAATATTGGGGTTACGATCAAAGTAGAATATTTGAATATGATGACATTCTTAGTTTGTCACTTAAACATAAGGGTGGGGGCCGTAGAAGTTACTTAGTCATCACCTATTAATATAACCAAAATGATAAAAAAAAAACAACAACACCCGTATAAACAAAAGTACATGTCCATAATAAAAATATATAATTATTGGGGATAACACTCACTAACCAGATGCTCCGCAGGGCGCAGCTTTATACGACCGCAGAGGTTGAACCCTGAACGGTTGGGGCAAGTATGGACACAACATTCAAGCTGGATTCAGCTCTAAATTTGGATTGTGATTAAATAGTTGACACAGCATAGGTTTCTGACACAGAATGAATGTGGTCTAATGAACTTAAAATATTTTTTTTGCCTTTGAGCAATTCACTATGCTGTTGAATATTAATCCTCTCAAAAAAATGTTTGAAGAAATTTTCTTTTTATTTATGAAATCTGAAATGAGAAAAATTTAACCCCCAACCCCCATTTGTTTTCACATCCCCCTTTCCCTTTTTCCAAAACTGATCTCAATTCAAATTTCTAATGGAGTTTGCAACAATACCTAACCATTTAAATACATCATAAAATATTAAAATGTAAAATAAAGTGCTTGTTATCACTGAATGGTAAAGATTGTTTTAATTTATCAGTTGGTAGAAAAAGTGAATATACATTGTATATTGTATAAAACAATGATTTAAGTTGATTCAACTACTATTCTGGACAAAGAAAGATAACTCCAATTGAAATTGCAATTAGATATTTCTTGCTATTGCGCAATACTGAGTAATTGAAAATATTTGCTATTGCACAATACTGTGCAATTGAAGATTTCTTGCTATTGCGCAATACTGTGCAATTGAAAATTTCTTGCTATTGCACAATACTGTGCAATTGAAGATTTCTTGCTATTGCTGAATACTGTGCAATTGAAAATTTCTTGCTATTGCACAATACTTAATATCATAATTTTGGATCCTGATTTGAACCAACTTGAAAACTGGGCCCATAATCAAAAATTTTAAGTACATGTTAAGATTCAGAATATCAAAAAGCCCAAGAATTCAATTTTTGTTAAAATCAAACTTAGTTTAATTTTGGACCCTTTGGACTTTAATGTAGACCAATTTGATAACGGGACCAAAAATTAAGAATCTACTTACACAGTTAGATTTGGCATATCAAAGAACCCCAATTATTAAATTTTTGATGAAATCAAACAAAGTTTAATTTTGGACCCCGATTTGGACCAACTTGAAAACTGGGCCAATAATAAAAAATCTGAGTACATTTTTAGATTCAGCATATCAAAGAACTCCAAGGATTCAATTTTTGTTAAAATCAAACTAAGTTTAATTTTGGACCCTTTGGACCTTAATGTAGACCAATTTGAAAACGGGACCAAAAATTAAGAATCTACATACACAGTTAGATTCGGCATATCAAAGAACCCCAATTATTCAATTTTTGATGAAATCAAACAAAGTTCAATTTTGGACCCTTTGGGCCCCTTATTCCTAAACAGTTGAGACCAAAACTCCCAAAATCAAACCCAATTTTCCTTTTATGGTCATAAACCTAGTGTTTAAATTTCATAGATTTCTATTTACTTATACTAAAGTTATTGTGCGAAAACCAAGAATAATATGCTTATTTAGGCCCTTTTTTGGCCCCATAATTCCTAAACTATAGGAACCATAACACCCAAAATCAATCCCAACCTTCCTTTTGTGGTCATAAACCTTGTGTCAAAATTTCATAGATTTCTATTCACTTAAACTAAAGTTATAGTGCGAAAACCAAGAAAATGCTTATTTGGGCCCTTTTTGGCCCCTGGTTCCTAAAATGTTGGGACCAAAACTCCCAAAATCAATCCCAACCTTCTTTTTGTGGTCATAAACCTTGTGTTAAAATTTCATTGATTTCTATTCACTTTTACATAAGTGAGAGTGCGAAAACTAAAAGTATTCTGACGACGACGACGCCAACGTGACAGCAATATACGACGAAAAATTAAAATTTTTGCGGTCGTATAAAAATGAGGTATATCTATTTCCAGTGGCAGATCCAGAAACTAACTGACTGCATAAGAAGGGCCCGCTCCAGTCAGTTCCTATATATTTATTCATATTTTTCCCAAATTTCTTAATTCGCCTCTGATTTCATAGTATATTTGAAGTATCATCTCTTTCTCAAAAAAAATATATGAATGAGACTGTAGGATCACTTTTCCTATTCAAGTTTATATACATTCTTTAAAAAAAAAACCCCACTACAATTACATATGAGACGTATTTGATATACATTTTGTAGTATACAGGGTATCTCTCTTCATTATAATGGGAAAAAAAGAGTATCATTTTTGATATAGAAAGGAAAATGTGGTATGATTGCTAATGAGACAACTCTCCATTAGAGACCAAAGTGACACCGAAATTAACAACTATAGGTCATCGTACGGCCTTCAACAATGAGAAAAGCCCATAACGCATAGTCAGATATAAAAGGCCCCGAAATGATAATGTAAAACAATTCAAACCAACGGCCTAATTTATGTACACAAAATGAACGAAAAACAAATATGTAACATATAAGGAAACGACAACCACTGATTTACAGGCTCCTGACTTCGGACAGGCACATACATAGAGAATGCGGTGGGGTAAAACATGTTAGCGGGATCCCAACCTGGGACAGTGGTGAAACAGTACAACATAAGAACGAACTATAAAAATCAGTTGAAGACTTAAAACATATTAGATGGTGAACGTGGACGGGTACTTGTACATCCCTACAACAAGACGACACCAAGTACAGATCTGAGAGTACTCGCAGTTACTGACAGCAAGTTAAAGCCAATAACAACTTATAAAATCAAAGTACTGAAGTACTGAACATCGGATGACCGCAGGTTCTTGTGGATGGTCAAAAGCACATGTCACAGAAACAGATCACATCTCTATACCTGAAACTGGGGTTAATTTACAGAGATATTTTTTCTGATACAAGTTCGTGCTTGGATGATGAATAAATGACAGGAAATTCAACCTCGCCGTAATAACTATTATATTGTAGTGCAAGAAATCAGTATACCTTGGACTATTATACTTATATAATAATAGTCGTAGAGAATACACTGGTTTGTTGTTACATATATTTATTACATATCGGTTGAGAATAAGATTCTCTTATTGGATAACAAGGGGTCACATGACATTCATTATTCTTCAGTAATAAATTCCATCGGTCATTAATAGTACAAAACGGACCAGAAAACCGGTCGTTAACAAACTTTTACATGATAATAACCGGTGGGGCGTGGTTTCCGTCTGATAATGACCGTTAGGGCGTGGTTTCCGTCTGATAATGATCGTTTGGGCGTGGTTTCTTTGTTAATGACCGGTGGGGCGTGGTTTCTCTGTTTAGAGAGATGTACCTTTTATAAAACATGTTCCTATTTTTAATATTATATTTAAGTTGTTGAATTGTTTATTATATGTTTTTGTTAATTATAAAATTAAATTGAACTTGATTAAGTATTTACATACTGAAAAATAGCACTAAAATGAATGGCAGTATTACTACGACTGGTCTTCACTCTTTGCCATAGAAATCGAACAACTACTAGAGTTCGCTTAAGGCTGTTTGAATTTATGAGAATTTTCCAAAACATGGTTTCTATATGAAATAAATATAATAGCTCTTGAAAAACTAGTCTTTATCGTGATACATGGACTGCCCGTAGGATAGTGGTATTGACTGCGACAGCGATAATGACCTCGCCTTCGGCTCAGTCATTATCACTATCTTAGTCAATACCACTGTCCTGTGGGCAGTCCATATATCACGATAATGACCAGTTTTTCAAGAACTATTATATAAATATATTATTAATATTACGATTGCATGTTTATATAATTTTCATCTAGTCGTATATGATCATTCTATTCTATTATTATAGTGCAGTGCAAGTGCATGGTGGACACTCTTCTGTAAAACAATCAAAGCATTAAAGGCTGTAAAAGCGATTGCTGCTATGTTAATGTTTTTGGGACTTTTATTTTTCATCTACATATATAAGAATTAAAACTGACAGGACATGGTTGTCTAGTGAAAAGCAAGAAGGTTTTGACTTTATATCAATAAAAGACTTAAGCAGGAAATCATTTTGATATGTTTTATATTTCACAAGGAGACAACAAGTTTACCAGGCTAAAGTTGGGGATAATTATGGATTATCCCCTGGTAGTGTTTGTAACTGGGCAATAATTACTTTTATTGATTTAATTTTAACCATTTTCATAATTAATTTAAATTAACCATTCAGTTAAAACATTTCACCTATCGAGACACTAATGTTGAAAAATGGGACAGAAATAAAATATCTTACAGGACATAAACATGTAAAAAATAAATATATATTTCAGCTTACTAAAAATATTTTCATAGTGTTACTTTGACATCATTTCTTAAAACTAAGTTCCACACATAATTGTTCATTTGATATGTGTCATCCTCATGCGATACGAGAAGTTTTTATGTCGCTAAATAGTCTTCTTGTCGCTAAATTTATTCTTCGTGTCCGTTCTTGACGCTTCCCGTCGCTAAAATTCTTCTTGTCGTTATTAGTGAGACCGCTACTGAAAAATAACAATAAATACGAAAAATCGTCCCTTTTGTCGTAAATTTTAGTGTGGATGTTTCCCGTTTAAATCCAAAATATCTAAATCTAGATAAGTAATTATTACCGTTTAAATTTGATTTATTTAATCTAAGTTCCTTTGGGAAATTTCCGCAGTATATTGAGCAAATTCTTGATTATTTAAAGAAAAAAATCATAAAGATAACGGTAAGTGTTGTTAAAATTATCAATTAAATGCAATCTAGATGGGTCTTTACCGAGTTTGGTCATAAACTATGATTCATGATATTTCCTCGCAAACAAAAACTAAATTTTTAATCAATGTAACATGTTTGTATACCATGAATGTTTTACTACAACTGTTACATAAACTTAAAACATCAATCATCCAGGTAAATGAGGTCTATGTCAGACAGACATTTACCTTGCAATTATTCCATAAACCAATTATAGTTGAAATAGTGCTTATGGTTACTGATAAACGTTCTTAGACTAATGAAGAAAGACAATAATTTCAAAGTCAAATGAAACATGACAGACAGAACTGTACACCTTACACTTTAACGGACGCCATCACGGTTGACCGTTATGGAATATCCGTTTCACAGATGATATCGATTATGTTCTTTATCATCAGTTTATGTCGTAACTACAATCCCGTTCCATTTTCACGAATGTGTCCTACCGAATTTGACCATTTACTGGGTTGATAATAACATAAACAACACCACGGGTGCCACATGTGAAGCAGGATTTGCTTACCCTTCCGGGGCACTCGAGATAACCCAAAGTTTTTGCTGGAGTTCGTGTTGCTTAATCATTAGTTTTCTGTGTGTTTTGTGTGCAATTTTTTGTCTGTTTGTCTTTGTTGTTTTTAACCATGGCGTTGTCAGTTTATTTTCGATCTATGAGTTTGAATGTCCCTCTTGTATCTTTCGCCCCTCCTTTACAATAATTCCATACACCAATTATAGTGATTCCATGTAACAAATATAGAACTTAATCTTATTATTCCTTATAAATGAAATCAATACTAAGTATCACACCAGCCTAGTAGTCAGTTACTGTACTTCTGTGTTGACGTGACTTCTCATTTATGGTCATAATTATCATTATAGATAACTGTTTACAAAAATGAAATACTAAGGCCTTTCTACCTCAGAAATAGATTACTTTTATAGCTGTATTTGGCAAAACTTTTAGGAATTTTTGGTACTCAATGCTCAACTTTTTTTTATTCGAGCGTTTTTTTGTAGACGAAACATGAGTCTGGCGTAAATACTAAATGTCAATCCTGGTTTCTATGACGAGTTTATTTATTAACATGATAAACAAAAGAATAAAATTTTATTTTTATTCAAAAAAACAATAATATAACAGACAGAAGCGTTGTAGCATAAGGAATCTGCATACAAGATTGGACGTATACAGGTCTTAAACCTTCAGGAATATAAAGCTTTATATCAGTAGTTTACGCCGTCACCATCGCTAGATAGTTACCGCTATGTACCGCATTCTGCGGTGCCACCCGATGACAACCAATATAATTTAAATCGAAAACCGGTCTTTGTCAGGTTACACTGTTTGTGCAGTTCTACTGTATTAATACCGATTCTTATTGAGCCTTAATTTAAAGGTCACATTTATTCAAGGTTAGTTTTTTCTGGTTCTAAGGGCGGCCGTTTTATGCATGTTTTAGTATAAAGACAACCACTTTTATGTACATGCATTTGTTTGCACTTGTCCTGTCATGCTTGGGATTTTGAGAAATCAATAGGCTATTTGTCAATTCCTGTAAATGACCCTGTAATTAGAAATCCCTTCTTTTAGTTGTCTCCCTTATGAGGGACATAAATTTTTATTTATAATAGAAAGCTAGCAGAAAGAGATAATTTACCTGTGCGTAATGTGAGTAATCTTGAAGGTTTTCAATTCTTTTAATTACATTAATTTGTTGTTCAGCTAAATACTTTTGACATCAGAAATAATTTTTCATGAAAAATTAGTTAAACCGCCGATACATCACTTTCAATTCATCATGTTTTGCTTTTTTGTCCGGTATGTTAATAACAGAATCAAATCGGTAATTGGCAAATGGACTATTTACGCCTTTTATCTCGATCAGTGAAGTAACAAACTTTTCAACAAGGTACAATAAAAAGACGCACAAGTACAGAAAGGTGGCAAAATAATCCACAATTCATTTCAATACAAAAATGGCAGTATGCGCTAAACGTTTAGGCTACAATGCGGCCCATTTTGTTAATAGTGAACAAAAATGTCAAAAACGCTACATAGAGGAGAAAGTGATCAGTATGCTTAAGTTTCTTATTGACAACATATTTCTAGAATTTGGAGGTAGAATTTATTAAACAATTTGTCGGAAACGAACTGTTGATCTATTCTATGGTTTCTTCTTAATTTCATATGAGTCAGAGTTCCAAAGATCAAAGAAGCCAGGTTATTTAATACACAATGATTGATTTTCTCCTCGTTAATAATTCATTTTTTCTGATTAGGGTCTTTATACATCCCTCCAGAAATCGAAAATTAAAGAAACAACTGGTACAAGTTCCTCTGCCTTATACCTCGAATTTGACATAAGCAGTCATTTAAATACCAGAATCTATGACAAACGAGATAATTTCAATTTGATACCAAAACAATCCCCACATTAGCAGCAGTATACTATCTGCAACTGCATATATGGGATATCATGTCCCAACTCATTCGGTGTGTTCAAGATCTTGCCACTACTACTCAGAGAATTTTTAAATTCACAGGAGTCTGAGCAGAAATTTGATGAACCAAGGTTATGTCAAAAAACGTCTCGTCCTTTTCTTCGAAGTTCATTGGAAGATAACAAGAAATTGTTGATAAATATTCTGTATCAATTTCACAAATAATACAGGATGGTCGTGAAGTAAAGGACAGTATTGAATCTAAGTACTGACATTGCTTATCACTTAGATTACTTGTTGAATTTTCTGTGTTTTTCATTGTATATTTTTTAACCTTTATTGTTAAGTGATTTTTTTTTATTATATATATAATAAATGATGAGGCTCGGTTCTTGTTCAACTTGTCATTGCGTTATAGTGATTTGGATATTTTTGAGATATTGTATTTCAGTTTTGCCAATGAACTTCCTTTATACTAGAATGCCATTTTGAGATTTTTGTTGGAACGGTTATTTTTTTTTTTAGAAGTGATTAAGGTTATAATTATTATCCTGGTACCTTTGATGACTATTTCCACCACTGGGTCGATGCCACTGTTGGTGGACGTTTCATCCCCGAGGGTATCACCAGCCCAGTAGTCAACACTATTGTGTAGACATGAATATCAATAATGTGGTCGTTTTTATAAATTTCCTGTTTACAAAAATTTTCTTATCCCAGGCATAGATTACCTTAGCCGTATTTGGCGCAACTTTTTTCTATGATGTGTTATAAAGACTTCTTTTTGCCATAGTATTAAATTTACAGAATTTCTGATTAGCACATAGCCAAGAAAAATTGTCTAACAACTAATTAATAGAGTAAAAGTAAAATGTTTACAATGTCAAGAAAGTGCACTAGACTATTGATTTAAATGAGGACCATTGTTTATATATATATAACATTGTTATTATATTTTCAATACACATTTGTAATATTGTAATAAATATATTAAAATTGACATGTGATTAGGAACTTTCCGATTTGATTTTCCTCTGAGTTTAGTATTTTTGTGATTTTACTTTTTCAGATCATTTAACTATTGTTTTTGGTTTTCAATATTCTGTCCTTCTGGTAATTAATCAACTGACTAAAAAACCATTGACAACATAATCTCCAATTCTATAACAAATGTACCTGAAGAAATCACCAAGAAACAACAAATTGCAACTTATATTTCTATATTTTTTCTACCAGCTATGACCACGGATCTTCGACCAATTGACATGAAAATGTCAAAAATGTCAATTGGTCTTTTTTCCCTTCATCTGAAAACTGGTTTTTTTTCCATAAATATTTCACTTTTTACAAGACATAATTACCCTTAACCCACTTGACCAGAACCTAAATAGGCTTCGTCTTCTTTCCTATATCTTTCATCTTTCAAAGATTCATTTCAACTAAGCAAGCATTTGTTTCGTATAAATAGACAGACAAAGCAATGATTTTCTGTTTTCTATTTTTGCAGGGATCATATCAATCTTAAATCTGCTGACTGTCTTCAAGCATTTCATTATGGAATAATTCTTTGACCGTCAATTGTAAACAAAGGAGTAGGTCCAGTAAGACCCGTTTTTGGCCCCAAAATATAGCAGTTTTACAAAATTGTGAAAATGTAATCTTTTAGCTGTTTATTGGAAAGTATAATGCTTCTACTTCATAAACATGGGCTGTTTTTGACAACACAATGCACATATACATGTATTGGGTACCAGCATCATTAAGTCATGCTAAATTACTAAAATCTTCACAATTTTAGCATTTTAGTTAAATTCTAGATGGTTTCCGTCTAGAAGGTGGCCGCATTCGTGTTCATTCCTAATATTGAAATATAAGTTGTATTTGATGGTAATACATAACATATATAAAGGTTGAGGATGAACACGGATGCGGCCACTTTCATTTTTGACACTAGTGACGTTTTTTTGGCATATTTGACAGATTTTTCATATTTAAGCTTAAATTGGCGCGTTTTTCATGACTAAATCCGTTCAAATCTTTCACAATAATTTATCGAATCAATTGAAATAGACACTTAAGTGTTTAAAAAGTGTCCAAAATCTTTCATTGACCCTGAAATTTGAGGCCAAAATCAGCCCTTACCTGATATACTCCTTTACCTTGAAGGATGATCAATGGACAAGCTTGTGAAACAGCAATAAAATTGAGAATGGAAACAGGGACACAATACATTTATTTTTTTATCATTTTATGAAGAAATAGTGGTATCTAAATGTTATTTATATCATATTGGTATTTGATAAGTTTAGATCATTATCCCCCATAATTATAATGTACACAACATATTTCATAAAACACTCACAAAGATGTTGATGAACTACAAAGAAAATTTAATCAATTGTGAATTAACATTAGAATTGATTACTCAGTCTTACAAATGACTCAATTAATAAATCCCGATCTTCCTTCTTTAAGAAATCCTTTGGGTCAGAGTAGTATATCCAGCTCCTTGAATTTTCATTCACACTTTGGTTATGTACCCCCCGTAGTTCATCCATGTGATCATAGTTGAATTCCAACAAAGTTAAAATGACCTAAAATTTAAATTAAATTAAGTGATACAAAATATGTACATTTTTGTACAATCAATTTAAAGGAATCATAATTTTGTTTAGTTCAATCATTAGTGATAGGGAAAAAGTGAAATAATAATTTGCTTTTAGCAGCCATTTGGTTAATATAATATAAAATAAGCCTAAAAAACCCACAGATAATGAATTATACACTTGCAAATGAATAATTTGACCTCATTAATTCATGTGGACTTACATTGAACCTCTTAGCTAGAGATGGGTTTTACATGAATTAGGCGTGTTCAGCTGTTAAAAGGTCAAGAATGGAAGTGAAACAAGGCTAAACCATTTGGTTGACTGATTGATAAAAAAAACCTCAATCTAATACAGGTTAAAAACCATTATATTAACATATTCTTTTAACCTATAATATGAAATCAAATAGACCTAGAAAAATCAATTGCACGAGTTCT
Organism: Mytilus edulis; assembly: GCF_963676685.1. Taxonomy (NCBI): domain Eukaryota; kingdom Metazoa; phylum Mollusca; class Bivalvia; order Mytilida; family Mytilidae; genus Mytilus; species Mytilus edulis. The sequence continues at coordinate 66,771,661 of NC_092345.1, read as the reverse complement.
CTTCAGACTTTTTAAATTTGGATATATATGTTTAAGTATGTCATGTATGTTGAAAGTTGAATATGAGAATTTTAGTCAAATTGGTGAACAAGATAAACTCAGTTTAACCAACTTTCTTTTATGAATTATGAGTTTCTGTATTTGGCTAGAAATAATAGTCTCTGTAAAGTAGTCTTATAATGTGAATTCTCTGATACATTTCTGTACAACTAATGGAAGGGAAAATGCAAGGTAAATTAAGAACTAACAAATTTACTTACTTGTTTTACATTGTCATTTCGGTTTTTCATAGCTGACTATGCAGTATGGGCTTTGCACATTGTTGAAGGCCATACTGTGACCTATAGATGTTAATTTCTGTGTCATTTTAGTCTCTTGTGGACAGTTGTTTCATTGGCAATCATACCACATCTTCTTTTTTATAAGAACTAACAAATATACTTACTTGAGTTCCTATAACAATCATTCCTAGATGTAATCTACAACGCTTCTTTTTATTAGCAAATCTGCCCCCATATGCTGAAGCATGTACCAGGAGCTCTCCTCCATGTTGTCCTAGAACAGTCTGATTAACTTGTTTATAAATTTCTGGTTTCCTGTTATCAGATATTTCATATTCATTACTTGAACTTGAAGTGTCTCCATCCATTCTTCTAAACTGTCTTTTGTTCATGTGTCTTTTCAAAAGGCTACATGTACTTTCATTTACTCCTTGGTACAATTTGTTTTCCTGATTTTAAAGACATATAACAGTAAATAATGATTTCTTTTGAAAAATACCTAGTAGATATCTTTAGCAAGCATATGGTTGACCAAATTATAACTGGAGACTTTGACATGTTTAAAACCTCTTCTCCAAACATGTTAGCCAAATTCCAAGGTGAGCTGAAATCCATAAACTGGAAATATTACTTAGAAATTCTAACAGACAATGTGAAAAATGTAAAATAGAAGTGTTGAAACTAGATGATCTTAAAGAATTGGCTTAAGCTGGGATTTCCTTCATATAAACTATAATGAAATAAGTGTGCACACCCTGAAATGTCTCGCCTGCTGTAGTGAAAATGATAGAATGAATGTTGAAAGTCTTAAAGATAAAGGTTTTTACTACAAGTATCACATAAGCTGATCCATGACAATGAGGTTAAGGTCAGATACTTGCCAGACAGACATGTACACCTAGCAATCATTCAATACACCAAATATAGTTTACAGAATCCAGGAAGAGGATCTAACTACAAAAGCTTTACATTGACACTGAACACAGAAAATGAGGTAAAGGAAGCTGATACCTGCAGACCAACATATACACCTTACATTAATTCTATACACCAAATAACATTGACATATCACTGATAGTACTTGAACAAGAGTGCACACACTGAAATGTCTCGCCTTCTTTACTAATCATTGATTTTATGTTGTTAGTCCTAAGTATAAAGCTTTACTACAACTTTCACATAAAATTATCATGATCCAAGAAAATGAGGCAAGGCAGGGGTCGAAATTAGCGCTAGTCCGGTAGTCCGGGACTAGTAAAATTTGCGTCAGACCAGTAGAAATTTGTCGATAAAAATCACTGATTGCATCGCAATCTCTGTTTGTTTACAAAACAATTTACATGTGAAATCAATTACACGGTACTGGAGGGTATTACAATTGATCAAGTTAATTAATATCTCGGGTGAGCGTCCTTCACAACAATATAAAATGTGGAAATTTTTGGAAGGAGTTAAACCGCCGGACAAAAAAATTAAGATAACTGAAAATCAAAAGGAAGATCGAAATAAAGTACACGAAAGTAACAAAAGGAAACGCAAATACCAAAAATCATGGGAAAAAGATCCTGAATGGTTGCATTATATAGTAGATCGGAATTTAATGAACTGTACAATATGTGAAAAATTTGATAAAGAAAATCATTGAGATTACCAAAGCCTTTATCAAAATCAGAATAAAGACTATTCCTTTGTCTAACTTATGTAAACGAAAGCATAAAAAAAAAAAATTAAACATCTGTCATTTATATTTGTGGTCAGATAACACCTGCCAGCTAGACATGTACACCTTACAATCATTCCATACATCAAATATAGTAGACCTATTGCATACAGTATACGAAAAACAGACCAATACACAAAACTTACTATAACCACTATAAAACCATGAAAATGAGGTCACGGTCAGATGACACCTACCAGTTGGACATGTACACCTAACAGTCCTTTCATACACCTTGATAGCAAAAAAAACCAGATTATTTTTACAAACATTTATGCATGTACAAAAAAATGTATTGCTGGGCCTGCTAATTATCAAAAGAGTCTTATTCTGAATAACTGACATACTTTTTTTTAGTAGTGAAGCTACCTATTGAAAGAATGGTGTGAACCAGATTTCCATACAGCATTTCTTGACTCTGCATTTCCTCTAAATATAATTTCCTTTAAATAGGTTTATTAACAAAGAAATTTTAAACTAAAAATTCTGAACCGTAGATTTAAATTCTCTTTTGTAAAGTTAAATAGATGTCATGATAATTTTGTTTAAAATCATAGAATATCTGGGTTACAGATTACCATGAATATGCCCAAACTCCTCTCCTTTTCTTGTTTTTAGCATTTTAAAATCCAAATTTATTAAATTGTAAATTTTCAATTGAACATCAAACATAGACATTACAAGTTATGTACATGTCTATGACACTTTTCAAATTTATTATTCTAAATATGTAACCATTTAAATTTGGAGTTATTGCATTGATGTTTATAGAAATCAAACAAACTATAGATAATGATATACAGTAATAAGATTGGTAAAACCCTTGAATTGTATAGATATTGCATTTGCTAAGTGCATGTTTAACTGTGAAAATCCAAATATAATTATATAAGAAGTCGCTGTACATCATTTACATGTACTGAAAACTCATAAATTATTGCCTGCATATATATAAATTTGTTGTATTTACTGTCTTCTGATTTGTTAAAAATATTACTTTTATTTTCAATTTGTCAATTTTAAAGGCGACACGCCCACTCTGATGTAGCTATATATATAGTGTATTCATACGCAAACATGTGTGTACCTTGTTATTGTTAATATAAATAATATAAAATGTTCTTTGAGCCTTATTTTTAATAGAAATTTATTTATAATGAATGGCAATAATTTATTTTAAATTTATTGAACCATAAAATTATTTTTGACTCTTTACATTTACATAATCCGCTTCGGGGGGGGGGGGGGGGGGGGGGGGGGGGGGGGGGGGGGGGGGGGGGGGGGGGGGGAGTGTGTATAAAGTAATTCAATCAATCAAATGAACATGATGAAAGAAACTAATTGTCAGAAGTGCTTGAAGAAACTGTAAAATATCTTAATTAAATTTTACCTCTTCAATAGAAACAACAGCCACTATACTTGGAGAAACAGAATCAACAAAATGTTTTGTCATTATAACTATATCTGATTCAGATGTAACAGTTTGTCGAAGAATTGTCATCTGTGTCTTCCATTCTTCACCTTGGCTGTAAAAATAAAACATCCAGAATTTAAACTGTCCTCATGTATATACATGTAGCTACTGATCATGGAACAATTATTCTTTCAAAACCTAAACAGGTAATAATAGCAAAAGTGAAATCTGAAATGGTCATGGACTTTATGATGCAAAATGTACATTTAAAAGGTATTTTGTATAAGGTTTATTGGTCCTTCTTCTAAATGCCTTAATACCTTGATATATTTCCCACCCTTTTCTGAATATTGAATTTGACTTTCACTTAATAGTAACATGTATTATTGCTTCAAGGTTAAGAAGACCAGCTCAAGAGCAAAGTCTCAGCAATTTACAAGAAATCATCATAAAAAATTCACATGGAAACGATTCAATTATGTATAGTTAAAAGTACCGAAAATGTGTTCATGGTACATAGATGTCCAACTCCCAATATCATTTTCTATGTTCAGTGGACTGTAAAATTGGAGTAAAAACTCTAATTGGCATAAAAATTAGAAAGATCAAGTTTAACATGTAATAGGGAACATGTGTATTAAGTTTCTTCAAGTTGATTGGACATCACCCTTCTGACAGGTGCACTCGACTTCAATCTTATAAATTGACTAGGATTGTCAGTTTTACTATTGAAGGTTCTTGTTTTTCTCTGGGTACTCTTAGCTTCTTCCACCAAAAAAAATTGACCGCCACGAAATTGCCCCAAACACGGTTCTTAAAAGTGGCATTAAAAGGCAAAATATCAAATCAAATATATTGTAGCCATAAAGAACATCAAACTTGAACTGCAGAACACACATAACATACTAGATTGCAAAGTTTAAAGGTACATGTGTAACTCACTCAGGAACTAGATTGACCATCCTCACCAAAGATTTAAATAAATCATTAAACACAGCTTCTGATAGATCCCTTCCATACTTGTTTATTTCCCCTCCACACTTGTCCCTCCGTGATTGGGAATGTACCATGAGTGCTGTACTTGTAGTGAAATCTTCTACTTTACTGGAAAAAAAATTAATATATACAAATCATGTTTTACCCCGCAGTGGTTCTGGTTCTGGTTCACGGGAGCCTGCAGCTTAGGATTTGAAATGAGCAGACATTCATACTGTTTGGCTTGCAATTATGGAACTTTTACAATAACAGGTAGACTAGCTAGCTGCCAACGTATTTTAGTATATATCATAATGTAATTATATTCAACCATATGCATGTATGTCCTTTAATCATGTTAATAAACATCTTGTTTATATTTACATTATGCATAGTTTGTCAAATATCCCAGAACTTGAGTAAACAAATCCTTACTTCAGGTTTTAAAGCATTTTAAGCTGAGCATGAACTTGAGACAAAGTCCTATGCAATACACATTTCAGAACAGAAAAAAAGTCAGAAACCTGTACACTGTGAGTAATTCAATAGTTGTCTGTTGTTGCTGTACATGTATATTATATATTTCTCTTTCATTTACAAATTGTACATAAATCGGGCTTTTAGTTTTCTTGTCTGAATTAATTTACATTTGTCATATCTAGGTCATTTATAGCTTGCTGCATGTATACTGTATGTGTTTTACTCATTTTTCAAGGCTGTACAGAATCCTATAGTTGCTTACTTCTAAATTTTGTACCTCATTTGATCTCTGATTGAGAGTTGTTTTGAGTCGTTAGCAATCATGCCACATCTTCCTAATTAAAACAAATAATGATCAGGCAGAGTTATTTTTTCCTTCAATGCCCATGATGCCAGACTGATTTACATTGATTTAATATTAATGGATATATATACATGTATGATTCCAAAGAATTAGCATACATGTAGTACAATGTACATGACTATTTAAAACTTGAAATTACATCATTTATTGTATAATATGACAGATTTTTTAAAACAATAATACTATTTATTATAATAATTAATACAATTTTGTATATACATTAGTGAAAACTCACTTAGACTATGGTAAGTCAGTATTGGCACCTTTCATAAAGAAATTTATTGAAATTGAAAATGTACAAAAAAGGGCAACATGACAGATACACATGTACCTGGATTCAACAAATTAAGTTACCCCGAAAAACTGAAAAAAATTAAGCTGCCAACATTGTCACCATGGTCATATAGAAGGGTCCAAAGGGACATGATTGAGACATATAAGATACATGTACTTAATGAAAAATATGATCCAGAAACAACTTACAAGTAGATTTCTCAAATTAATGTCAAACACCTAAAATAGGCAAACATGTAGCACAAGAGTTAAAAAAAAAATGTACATGTAATAGCAACAAATTTATTCACCAACAATTTAAAACAACCTATATAAGAATTGCCAAGTTATGGAATAAGTTACCAGATAAAGAAACAATAGCGCCATCTATAAATGTATTTAAAAATAGATTAGATAATGACTGGGAATACGAAGAAATCTATTATTTTGATTTATTATCAAGCTGAAATAACCAGAAGCAGCAACAGAAATAATAGAGATAACAATTCAATATATGAGTTGAGTGAAGAAAAACTGTGAGCATCTTGTACCGGAAAACATCATTAGGTATCATTAAGTATATATATACATGTGTAACACTGTGTAATGAAAGAAATTAAAATAGATAAATTGATTGTTGCTTGCTATTATTAATAAGTTAATGTACAGTGTACAGTAGTAAATCTTTTGTGCCTTCTACATATTATAATATATCGTCTCGTATTGTGTTTTCGATCGTCTTACCTTTTCGACCTAATTCTACTTTCACACCCTGTATGCTGCGCATGCCTGCATGACGTCATATTCGGCTGCTATACTTAGTAACAATAGCAAATGATACCATGTGTGGTGAAGAATTTTCAGATAAAGTTATTATAATTAAGTATTTACGTTTTTTTATTTGATATCATATGTTTGTACCCTTTCACTAATACCAGTTTTACCTTCCAAAAGAATCGGTCTAAAATAAACAAACTTATGGCAGAGGTCTTTTTGCATGCAAAGTTAACTTCAAGGTCATTAAGTCACGACTGTCAGGTGGTTAGTTGTAATACTTAAAGTTAATTTGAATACGGAATGACATGTATATTTAACCATTTAATTGATTAAGCCATAAGTTAGATCGCCTCTAACACTATGATATTATTACGTAAGTATTTCTGTATTGGCCTTGTTATTGGTCCGAGGCTTGCTGTATTGGCCTGAGCCAGAACTATTCCAACGTCTGCTTTCAAAATGCTTTTTAAATGAATGTGACCGTCTTTAGCCTGAAATATATGCCATGCTGACCTTTTCAGCATGTTTGAGATGACTAAATGAAAACTGCGTCTTCCAAACAAATGTTTACTATCAGTTTGTGTTTATCGTGACTTTCGATGTAAAAACTAGAGACATTCCGAAATCCTGCACTTGTGTCAACTCGGCCAATACAGAAAAAATTCTATATTGGCCGAGTTATTCTGTATTGGCCGAGTTTACACCTTATATTGCATAGGCAGTTTTCATCACATTAAGTCCAATAACAGTGTAGTTAATTAATTATTTGATATAAACTTTGGTAAGAAATTTTTAAACAATTCCGGATTTGTACGACATGATGAAAATACAATACACGAGGATCAATGAGGATACATTTTGTATGTTATATGGAACCTGGGACCAGTTAATATAATATACATGGCAATAATATAATTCCCCACCTTACCTTAACAGATTTTTACTTAAGTTCTCAACTATTTCTCTATAGAATTTCTCTGTATTGTATCTATGAAGGTCAGATGTATTAAACGAGAACTCTATTTGATCTTGAAGTTTCTTCACCAGCTCTTTTTGGTTCGATGTTAAATCTCCAAACATTCCTGTTTGTTCGTATACCATATCTAAGATTGAATGGCAGGATATTGCTTCGTATTTGTAGTAGACACCAAGCGACTCAAGATAAGTAAAGGTCCAATAAGAAGTACATGATGGTAGGAGATCTGAATGAAAATCGGCACATATTTGATCATGTTGATCAGTATGAATACTCGAAATTTTTCGTCTATTCATGCTTTTTCGATGTCGTTCTTTAGGCACATCGATGTCCTCGCTAGATGATGAACTTTCTCTAATCCTTACATTTCCATTGTTTATAAATTGATCGATACCAAAGTCTGAATTAGGGATGCGTTCTTCTGTTTTCTCAGTCATGATTTTTATTCTGGGGCTGTCAAGGAAAGGGAATGCATCGTTAACATCGTTGTTTTCTTTTTAAAACCCTACAAGGTTGGACTTCATTGTATTTATGCTTTACTTTTAAAAAAAAAGGGACCAATATATCAATAAGAGTTCAATTTTACATAGCAGTCAAATATGGAATTCAGAAACAAAATGTCAATGCAAAAAAAACCCAAGTTGGCAACTTAGTTGCTTTCTTTAAAAAAAGAATAGCAATACGTGAACATAACACCGCTGACTGTCCGTTCATCAAAAGATTGTTTCTGATTTTTTTTTATAACTTTTGAAATGAAATAATTGACTGTGCAAAGAAGAAGATAATGATAATCATGTTAAAACACCTTTATTAATAATATGCAATTGTGTGTACATTTACAAGTCAGCTGAAAGTGAATATCCTCGTCTCATGGGGCTTCGTGCTATTTTAAAAGATCTATTAAGGTAGATAGGGTGTCTTCCTCCATTTTGGATTTTGAAATACTAGAAAACAAGGTCTAGATCTTTGATGAAATGTGCAAATTTTTATAGTAGTAGGTAATTCATGTGAAAGAATTTTCATTATAATATAGAAAATGCCATGTTTGATCATATTTATGATTGTATTTTACAAAAATAAGAATTCTTTTGTTTGATTAATTTTTTCCCAACTTTGTCAAAAAAGGGGAGACAACTCAAATGCAAGGGCAGATAATTCAGATAGTGTTACTTTTACAATAGAATGTGTTCAAGGGCAGATAAAGTATCAAAGCATGTCCAATTGACATAGTTTTTTTGTTTGTTGCAACTAAAAAATGACCCAAATGAGTTTGGACATATACATTCACATTCTGACTTTTTATATGCCCATTTAATAAGGTGTGTGAATTTTTTCTTATTAATGTGAGGCAATGTGGTATATAGGGTAGCAAAATCAAAACTTTGAACAGATTCAAAATCACCAATATAAGCACGCAATTTACCAAGTACTTTCAACGAGTTCTTGACACTCCAAAAGTAATTTATTCCATTATTTTCGAAGGCCTTATTTGAACAATTTATTATCAAGTTTTTGATTGTACCAAGTGTACTAGTAAGAAGAATAGACAATTTAGTACTAGTAAGAAGAATAGACAATTTAGTACTAGAACAATGGCTTGAAGACGCAATAAATCTATATTTGTAAGGTGTTTTGTGTAGCTTCGGAAGCCAATACATATTTGGGACTTTCATTGTATTTGGTTCTGCTTGTAAACCGGTAGCTAAAAGTTTATGTTTGTTACAGATGTCGTTTTCTGAAAATGGAGTCAGTTGGAATGTTGGTTAAATGGTGATTTCTTTTTTCAGAACCTCAATGTAAAATTTACGTCAAACAATAATAATATTATTAGCAGCTTTATCGGCCGAGACAAAAACAAATTCATTGGCTAGTTAAGGTCTTTCCACTTTTCTGTGGAAAGACCTATTGTATTTGTGCTGATTATAATTAATTTTTTTTTCGCCACATTTTGTTCTTGCGATAAATGTTTGTTTCGCAATATGTCGCTTAGATATTTCTTATATTGTATCGTATAGTTTATGTGGTTTTAAATTTCACCCTGCTAAGCCGAACCATTTTCTTTGTAAGAGTTATCTCTCTATTTACTGTTTATCATCAGAGTTCATCTTCTTCGTAACATATCGTAAAGATATCGACAAAATTCTTTTTACAAATTGTTTGTTACATGCTCAGGAATTTTTGGCTAATTTGGATCGAAGCGATTCGATGAAATTTTATAGGAGTTATCTATCTTTACAAAAGAAATTTGTCGGTATGTGTTTTCAACTCATCAGCTATTAACTATTTAACCCTGTAATGTTTTTATTTGAGGCCCCTAGGTCTTAACTTAGAAAATGAGGTCAAGGTAAGGTCAAGGTTTAGTTCTTAATTTTGATTTTACCTTGTTTTGAGATTTTCTCCGTGAGTTTTCAAGATATACATTAAAAAAACAAGCGTAAAATGTTTGCTTTATTGTAATGAAGATATGTTACATTTGATCTGATACAATTAAACTGCATCTTATAGGAGTTAGTGCCCCTGAAATGTCTCAATATATAGTTATTTGATTATAACTTCAACTAAGTTCATTATAAAGCCATATGACCTTGTACCAAAGGTTAGGTGACATATGACCTTGAAAAATGACAATCGGAAGTGACCTTGAGAAAACCGGAAGTAGCTATTTTTGCACTTTTTTCATATTAAAGTACTCAGAATCCATATATTTTGTAATTTAAATACATTTACTAATCATTAAAGACTAGTAAAGGCAACAGTAGTATACCGCTGTTCAAAACTCATAAATCTATGGACAAAAAAAAAATCGGGGTTATAGAAGTGACTTTCTGTAAACCGAAAGTAGTAAATTATATCCCGGTTTGCAGGCAAAAGTATATAGAAACTATATATTTTTGGAATCAGTGTTAAAGAAGCTATCATATGAGACCAAAAGTAACATTTACTTAACCGGAAGTAGCATATTATCTACTTTAGTTCACTTTCAAATATATCAAAATAATTATTTATCGCATCAGTCTGTTTCTTTGATGTGGAAAAGCCTTTAATTGTTCTCTGAACCATTGGTTTTTATTTTTTTTAGTTTATCTTTGATAAGATAAATAGGTTTATTGTGGTTATTGTTAAGAGTAAAATGTTTTTTAAAATGTTGAATACGTATTTCAACTATGTTCATTACTGAAGATGTGTCCATTGTACACGGATGCCCCATCCGCACCATCATTTTCTATGTTCAGTGGATCGTGAAATTGGGATAAAAACTCTATTTTGGCATTAAAAGCGGGACAGACGATCGAACGGACAAACGAACGGCTACGAACGAATGGACAGACCAGAAAACATAATGCTCATAAATGGGGCATAGCAACCAACTTAATTTATTTTATTCATTACAATGCATTTATAAAGCGCATTATGTAACATTACAACTACTCTCAGCTCTTTACATGTTAACATAAACACAAATTTGTACATACACCAAATAAGAAAGTAAAGAGTACATTTAAAATCATACAAAAATCAAATATAAAATTTCAGACTCGAAAGACTTCACAAACTTGGATAAAATGTGGTTTGAAAGTATTTTCAATGAATTAGTAAACATTTCAATAATTATTATATAGATTTAATAATTTAAATAAACTTAGAATTTGAATAGCCATAGATTTATCCTTTGGAATTGCTGGATGATACTACTACTTTGTATTCCTGAAATATGTTGCCAAAAGACATCGGCTCATGGTAAAAAGTTATATCAAAATATACAGAAACACATCATTCAAATCAAAATGTAAAAAATATTATTACATCCAATCAATATATGTCAAACACAATCAATTCCAGATTCAGGTTTATACTGTAAGGGATCAACAAATGCAATTTTGAAGAAATGATTCTTTTTGTCCTTTTTTATATAGCTCAAGTGATTGTTCATTTCGAAGATTTGCTGGCAGGCTATTCCACAGAGTCCTCCTGACAGCCACATTTAACCTCTACTTACCATAAATTTTATGGCCTCACGGTTGAAATAATAAAAAGGTGAACTATTCAAAGAATTGTTGATATCTGACGTCTGTAATATAACACATTCAATTTCTCTTTTAAGACAGTTTTAGTCGTAGGAAGAGAGATAACTGTGATGTGTATTGAATTCTAATTGTTGATGTGACCTCTGTATAACAATATCAAAGATACCTTTTACTTCAAAGTTAATCATATGTTGCTACCGGTTCACTAAAACATTGATTTGAATATTTTCCCTCTTTTTAATCAAATTGTTGTTTTATTTTTGCTTCTTTATCCTTTACTCCAATGTCCCTCGTCTCCTCATTCTAGTCTTAAATACATATGATATCCAGTCCGAATATCTTTCAATATGCTTGATCTTTAGATTTACAACTTATTAGTTTTGCATGAATATGTGTTCTTCATCAAATAATCGGTATTTCTATAGAAACAAGCTGTGTTGTCTTCTTGTCGACTTCTTCCGTTATTCTTATGAAAATGAAATCATAGCATTGTCCTTAAAAGAGGAACGAAAGATACCAGAGGGACAGTTAAACTCATAAATCGAAAATAAACTGACAAAGCCATGGCTAAAAATGAAAAGGACAACCGACAAACAATAGTACACATGACACACCATAGAAAACTAAACGATAAACAACACGAGCCCCACCAAAAACTAGGGGTGATCTCAGGTGCTCCGGAAGGGTAAGCAGATCCTGCTCCACACGTGGCACCCGTCATGTTGCTTATGAGCTTAAACTTCATGTTTCCGTATATAGTCAATGTCCTTTGAATAAATGATAAGAAGTTGCTTGACTGAAAACACTAAATTCTAACACATACGAAGTATTCCTGTAAATATCTTGATTGATTTGGATTCCTGTCTGAATGTTTTTAATTTTTGTCTTTAAGTAGTTTTTGTCTTTTATGAAATAAAACATGGTTTGTTTCTCCTGTACATAACACACAATGTTTTTGAAAAACATCGTCAATGAGTGATATAGACACTCAGATGTTAAAAATCCAAATTGATTGATTATGCATGAAAAATGTATAGCAGGATCGTCCAGAACAAAAGAAAACCAATAAAACTTATAATAACAAAAATACCGAACTCTAAGGATGATTGAAATCGGAAAGTCCAATTTTAAATAGCAAAAGCTAAAACACATGACGTGAATGGAAAACAACTGTCATATTCATGACTTGGTACAGTCTTTTCCTTTTGTAGAGAATTATAGCTCTTACATGTATGATAGTCGTATACAATACGTTATACTGACAACAATGTGTGCTTAGAATAAGCAGACATAGTGGATAAAAAGTCAAATAAGTCAATATACACTCTTTGTCATCTAAGAAATCGACATTCAGAATCAAACAAAACAACCAAAGCCATTTAATGTCATCCTTTTTATGAAATGGAAATGTAAAGATAATTCAAATTAATTATTTTTTTATAGCAATACATCATTCAAATTATTCAATACCAAAGCACTGACTACTGATTGATTGTACCCTCGTGCTCTGTATTTTTTTTTTTTTTTTTTAGAGAATCCAGAATTTAATGATGGAAGCTACTGCAACAAAGCTAACGAGACTACAGTAAAGAATTTTTATCAATTTTAAATTTATCCTTAAGGTTCATCATAACAAACGGACAAATATGACTGTATTTACATGCCAAAAATTACTCTGAGTACAGACTTACCTGCGGAGTTGGAAAATTTTTAATGCCTGGCATCCACTAGATATAATAAAGTTAAATGCATTTTGTGTTTCAGAAAGATAAAATCTCTTTTTGATTTTGATGGGCATTTTTTTCCTTCATGCAAAAGGTGTGAAAATTAACTAAGTTGTGGTACAACTATGAGATGCTCCCTCAGGTAAAAAACCGGTTTGTATTGTTTTGATTGTCCTTAATTGACATGGACAACAGGTATCATCACAACTATAGGTGAGTTAAAGAGTTTATCTGAGTCAGTGAGTGGACAGTATCAAAGTAATTCAGGTGTTTGTTTATTTTTACACCTTCTGCAGAAAGGAAAAAAAATGCCCATCAAAAACCAAGAAAAATTTATCTTTCTTAAACCTAAAATGCATATAACTTTTATATATCTAGTGGATGCTAGGCATAAAAACTTTCCAAACAGCACAGGTAAGTCTGTACACAGAGTAGTTTTTGAGTTGAAAATACGGCCATATTTGTCCATTTGTTATGATGAACCTTTCAGGATTCATATTACTACTGAAGACATTTTAGGATAATATTGCAAATTTTGTAAAGTTTGACATCATAAAATTATGACTATTTTAGTAAATATTGATATTCCAATAAAATAAATGATCAAAAAGTAAAATCACAGAAATACAGAACTCCGAGAAAAATTCAAAGGGTGAAGTCCCTATTGAAATGACAAAATCAAAAGTTCAAACGAATGGAGAACAGCTGTCATATTCCTGATTTGGTACTGGTATTTTTACAAGATTGATACATAGTGCAACTTTGAGCAATATATGGACATTTGTAATATGGGCACACGTTCAGAAATTTTCAATACTATTGATAACGCATGAAGAAAATACAAGCCAAATTGTTGTGAATTTGAAATGGATAGAAGATCGTATTGAAATTGTTCATTTGACAGTGAAATTAACGTGTCTCTGTACTTATAGGTTGCACTTTGTAAATACAGCTGTTTCTCAAGCCACGCCTCTTTTGGGAAATATATGATATTCATAGATAATTTGATTTGTTGACATACTGATTCCCAGATATGATCTCTATATTTCATCTCATAGAAATAGTAGTGCATATCAACCTTCCATTCTAGGATATTATTTTTCACTAAACTTCATATTAGTAGTTAAACTTTGACAGTTTTAGCCACAAAGGGAGTTCCTATGGAAATTGCATTGTCTATATTAACAGAAAAGCAACCTATACATCCCGTCATTATGTTATTGTTCTATGATAATTTTTGTATTCTTGTCTTTCAATTTTGCTAATGTACTTTTTCTGTGTGCCTTTGTTGTTTCTTTCTTGCATGTGACGTCGCTCTGTACTTATACATCCCGTCATTGCGTTATTGTGTCATGGTAAAAGCTTGTTTATATATCTATTTGTTTTAATAGTGATTACGATAATAACACAACGTTGACAGCTTTCCCTTATTTTTGACATTTTAACCTATTATGTCTGTTTGTTTTGTTCACATATCGTTGTCATTAATGGAATTTTGTACGACTGTCATACAAATGAGGTCGAGAGGTTTAGCTAGCTATAGAACCAGGTTAAATCCACCATTTTTTACATAAGAAAATGCCTGTACCATGTCATTTCACAAAAAGGGTGACATTAAAGGGTTTTGTTTTGTTTGATCAGAATGTCGAATTCTTAGATAACAAAAAGTCTATTATAGGATTAAACACATTTTTTCTAGAGGTTATTGATGTGTAAACCGGGGCGATTAACTCACAAACTGAATAAAACTCCGAAGGACTTTTATGTTGAGTTTGTGAGTAAGAGCCCCGGTTTACACATCAATAACCTCTAGAAAAAATGTGTTTAATCCTTATAATTCTTCAGCCAAACATTTTTTTGTTGATGGCTACTATATATATTTACCAATCAAAAGCACAATGGCAAGTCGTAACTAAGGAGTACGCCGCCATCTTGACTTTCTAAAAACCATAAATGTCCGATAAATACAACGGAATCTTAAATGAAATAGCACCTACCTCAAAAACTTCATTTTAATTAAATTTTATCCGAATTTGCAGCGTACACATAACGAAATAATATTTCCCTTGAAAACCATTCGTATGACGTCGTGTTTTGCCATGACGTAAATTCGCCAAATCCTTCATGAAATTTCGCGAAATTTTATTAAATTTAATTTTTGTACATTTTCGAAGCTTTAGTGCAATACATTTATTTCTTTTTTTGTTATATATGCACTAGTATAGTCACAACTGTTATGCAATTGTTTTTTAATCTCAATTTGCTTAAAATCTCGGGATCACTGCAAGCTAAATGTGTATCGCGCATGAATAGATTACAAAAGTAGTTTCGGAAACATGGTTTATCGAAGTGTAAACTTAGAGAAAAATTCTAATTGACCAATCCAATTCAAGTATTTATAGATATGCAAATCATATAAGAATTATATTGATATATTTGATTATGTTTTTTATAGTTATTACACATGCTAACGTTGACTACTGTTCCCCAATTTTTGACATTTTTACCCATTATGTCTGCTTATTTTATTCACACATTTTTGTCAATATAATGGGATTGTGTACTACTGCCATACACATGATCTCCAGATGTTTAGCTAGCTATGAAACCAGGTTTAATCCACCAATTTCTACATAAAAGAATGTCTGTACCAAACTTAAGTCAGATATATGACTGTATGTTAAAAACTCGTTTGATGTATTTGAGCTTTTGATTTTGCCATTTGATAAGAGACTTTCCCCTTTCAATTTTCTCGAAGTTCAGTATTTTGTGATTTTCCTTTTTACCATATCTTTTTTTTTTACTTTCTCTATAAATGTAAAGAATTATCAATAGATATAAAGTGTTTTAATCAAGGAGACATATTTTGCGAACTTGTTGGTGCATTAGTTCTAACTTCTAAAGGTTGTCAAATTTTGCTAGATTTACTCCCCTTATATCATATTTCAAATGATTGCCTGAACACTTATGGGAGAAACGGAGTTACCACAAACACATCATATATAACAATTCATAATGCGAAATCGGAGATAAATATATGAAATGGAGAGACGATCCTTCATTTAAAAAATATTTTGGTTTCTCCTTGATGTATCATTGCAAATGCCGCCTACACAAAACGTTTCAAATTACAAATAACACAGAAAACAATCAACTAAAAATATTTTGAAGTTTCCATAATGTGCAGTGGTATTTATGTTCACCAATTAAAACTGGTCGCCATGATATAGCCAAAATTACTGAAAGCAGCGTTAAACACCAACAAACAGGCAACTTTTGTGTTGTTATTGACATTTTTCAATCTGGCATGCCTTATAACACATTTAATGTTTCTTAAATGAGATATCTTGTTAGAACCCCAAGCTCTTTTGAAAAGATAAAGAAATATAACAATAGAAGGACTTCAATATAATGCAAAACTCAACCAGGGAATACCAAAGCATAAATAAATGTTTTTGACTTGGGACTCTAAATAAATTTATAATGAAAACTATATATAATGAAAAGCTTTAAAACGTGAAAGAATAACCAATAGAAATACAAGTTAGTCGAAGAAAGACAAACGTAATGATAAAAATAAGTAGATAAACTGAAGTCCATATTCCACTCTACATAAAACTAGAAATGCCTTACACGAATCTCGTCATTATCCGGGATGATGAAGATGTGGAAATTTTAAAACTTCAAATGTCAATGACATTAATTTTATTCACTAATAGCTATGTAATGTAATGTTATATTTGAGTCCATTATTAATGTCAGCCATTACCTTTAATTTGTTGTTTATTGAGATACTACACATCTTGTCATGAAGCTTTAATATTCAAATTGTGCCTATAAAAATTCTCAAAATTGTACTGTTGAATTTCACCTATAACATTTCCATCTTCTCTCAAGGCCTATTTTGTTTCTTCTATTCATCCCTATTCTTGAATTTAACTTTAGTTTTTGAAACCTTTTACAAAACAGCTGCTTTCGGAGTATGGTAGAATTAGATGACATATTCAAAGGTGAAAAAAGCTTCATTACGTATCGTACTTGATATCTAGTTGTATTTATTTAGTTCAGCAAAATACATATATACCTACATGTATTGTAATAAAAGTTTGGAATTTTATTTAGCAACTATCATTTTCTTTGGAAGGCAAAGTCGAGTACTCTGGTTGACATTTACGTTTAAAAACTACTAATCCGCATTAACAATTGAGCACATTGTTTAGTAATTTTTAAAAAATTTCCTAGAAAATAAAGTCACTGCCAATACAGGAGAACATACCAATGAACTTGAATAACAATAATAATACTTCGGTCAAAAAAAAAAAACCCAAAAAAAACCCCCAACATTTTACAAGAAACGATTAAAACAGAATTGTAGAAGAAAACAAGATCACACATCTTAGATATTGATTGTAACATATATTTTTATTTCTATTTTTATTTATATGAAATTAATATTCCAAATCATCACCTCTGATTGATAGATATAGCTCATTAATGTGATATTTATGCATTTGAAGTATGCAAATGTTTATATGTCCAAAATTTACAAAGGATATTATTATTTTCCATGCTATGAATTCGTATTTTTTGACACGTCTATCCCTCTGAATCAATCTGATAGAAGTATTCATTCAAACATATTTATTTATAGCATACAAGGACGTGAACATGTTTCAATCTACTTCACATTTCAGGGTCGTCGGCATGAAACTGAAATTTGAAAATATCATTGAAAGGAGGAAATTTCACTTGCTGTTACAATAACTACAGGAAAAGAGATTTGGAGGGAGGGATGTCAGGTTGAGCTTGTATTTTAACACGATTGCGTCAGTCTCTAAAACCATACCTTTCAGAAAGGAATCCAACTTAGATGCATGATAACATAAATTGTGGGAAAGGGTTCAGTTAAAAGTTTTATTTGATATTCATATTTTGTCCAACAAATTGGAACAAGACCTGATATTATGATGTTTTCGAATTTTTATCATTTAAAAAAATCTATAGATACTGCGGTATTTAAGTTTTGTAGTAATTAGTAATTTCTGTTTAATTTATTCTGTTTTGTTTTTACTCGAGCGACTAAAATCTTAACAAATTGTATCATTGTTGTATAGTCAGACACAAGTTTTATAAAGACTGTATAGTTACATCTGGACGCATATTACTATTTTGTTCGTTAGGATTCTTTTTTGCTGTCATTCGTTAAATGTTAAATATTTTTCACATTTCCACATGTATATTAGAAAAAAGTAAAGTCACAAAAATACTGAACCGCGAGGAAAATTCAAAACGGAAAGTCCCTAAGCAAATTGCAAAATCAAAAGATAAAACACATCAAACGAATGGATAACAACTGGCATATACCCGACTTGGTACAGGCATTTTCTTATGCAGAAAATGGTGGATTGAACTGTTTTTTAGTTAGCTATACCTCTCACTCGTATGACAGTCGCTTCAAATTCCATTATGTTGACAACAATTCGTGTACAAAACAAACGGACATATTAGTGAAAACGTCAAAAATAAGGGTACAAACTTTGTGTTGTAATCTATATCACTAAAAAACAAACACAAAAGAAATATTTGTTAATTTATGTATTGCGCGATGCAACATAGCTATACATATCAATAGCAATCCTGGCGGTATTTTCTGTTACATTTGAAATAATTTCCACAACAGATGTCCGATAAACGTATATAATTTCAATTAACTTGTTTTCAAATATTGTGGTTAGAGAACTAACGTACACATACCTAACGTACAAACACCTAAAATACAGGTATCAATGTATTCTGTAGGACAATAATTTTCAAAAAATAATAACAGTTTATTGAATTTAATCGGATTTCAATTGAATCCTAACATGAATTAAACGTGAAAAATAAGAAGACAGGTAATTCTTTTGAGGAATTCGTTAAAAACTGTAATTTGTTTCTTGTAAATTATCATTTAAGTGGTAAACGCTTTCATCTGAACTCAATTATCTTACTTCTAGTTCTAATTAAGTCCTTGTAAAAAAAACTTAACAACACCTTCATAAAAATAAGCATCGCAAGGAATTTGACCAATGTAATAACACTAAGATTGTCATAGTGTATTTAAAGACAAAAACATATCATGAATTAAATAGATTGGAAATGTTTATCATAGGTTACATAATGTATCACAAATTATGTAAATCGTTAGGGACCTCACATATCACCTATGATATGATCTGCAAATATATATGAATATACATATGCTTAATTAGCAGCATGCATAATACATTCTTTCATTTTGATATTCCATCAAATTAACTCATCAGAGATACCAGGATTAAAATTTTGAACGCCAAACGAGCGTTTCGTTCACATATACTCACCAGTATCGCTAGAACAATTGAAATGCAAAATTATTCATGACTTATTACCTTAGCCGTATTTAGCAAAACTTTTTGGAATTTTGGGTCTACAATGCTCTTCACATTTGTGCTTGTTTGGCTTTATAATTATTTTGATAGGAGCGTCACTGTTGAGTCTTCTGTAGACGAAACGCGCGTCTTGCGTACAAATGTATTAACTTATAACCCTGGTACCTTTGATATATGCCGCGGAACCTGCAAGACAAGAAACATACCCAAGTAGTTGTATTGGCAATACAAGATGTTGATAACAAATCAGCACAATAATTAGCATTTGCAAAGTGAAAATAACATGTCATCTCGTAAAACATTTGTATCCATACCTTGGGTACATGCTTTTACCGAAAAAATAAATTAATATTTAAGAATTTGTCGCGGACAGAGTGCTAATCTGTATTTATTTACAGGATTGCTCAAACCGAAGTATGTTTAACTACCTTAATACCTGTGCCTTTTTTGAAACATCTGCATGGGAACGCTTAAAAATATGATGACAAATAAATTCTATTCTACCAAACAAATGTTTTTATGTTTGCTATTAAAATCTTTATTTCTTTTCTTGAAAAGTGTAGTTTCATTTCTTACAATTGACCAGAACAAAGTTTTTACTATGAACAATTTAGTTAAAATTATGAAAAACATCATAAAATTAAAAATGAATTCTGTCGTGGAAATTTATTCCAATAGACTCCGCAAACAAATAGATACCAAAGGGATAGTCAAACTCACAAATTGAAAATAAACTGACAACGTCATGGCTAAAAATAAACAGACAAACAGACAAATAATAGTACAGAAGACACACCATAGAAAACTAAAGACTAAGCAACACGAACCCCACCAAAAACTGGGGGTGATCTCAGGTGATAAATTTTCCAATTGATATTAGTTTAAAAGCAGTTGAAAAATTACCAAAATATAAAGACACCTAACAATTTTAAAAGAAATAAAGAACTTATAATTTACCATGCATCGGTTAATGAAAGCTAGTGAATCTTACACTGCAGGATTTTAACAGTCTGTTTTAATCTTTATGGCAAAAATCGATTATAATATTATGAATATTTCTAAATTTATGTCATTTAATAGGCACGACATTAATCAGATAATCACTGCGAAGTGTGCATAGCCAATTATTACGATATCCCTTCAAGCTCTACATCCGGTTCTATGCTAATTTAATCATCAGGTCAAATCTGGATATCAACTACTTTATTGATTCTAACTAAGGTATTATAGTTTAAAAACAGTATCATGAGTTTATGAACAGAGAAAAAAAGATTTCAAACCTGATATAATCTTAAGAATGCAAATTTCAGTCATAAAACTTTTATTAAATGTATAGGAAATGACTTTCTTAATTCCTTGAATCTTTATTCTTATCTATTTGAGACCTCTATGCAAATTTGGTCCTCATATCTAAAATTGTTAGTTATAATTCATAATATTTCGTAGCTAGATCATGATACAAAGACTAATTGAACTCGTGTAATGTGAATGTGTAAATACCTGATTTTCTTGAAATAAAAAATACCCAACAAAACTCGAAGAATTACATACAACGGACAACAGTATGCCAAAATAAAAGACTTACAGACAACATTATGTCAAAAGACCAACAAAGAACATCATGCAAAATGAAAGACAAAGAGACAAAATCATGGCAACTTAAAAGATCAACAGAAAATACCAGGGAAAAATAAAAAAACCAAAACACAAATCCTTGCAACTAAACAGACCAACAGACAACATCATAGCAACAGAAAAAACCAACAGACAACATAAGAGCAAAATAATAGACAAAAGTATGGTTGATAAAAAGACCATCAAACAAAATCATGGCAAAATAAAATACCAACAGACAACACCATGGCCAATTTATTAGACCAACAGTAAAAAAACCAGGACGAAAATAAATCATTCAGCCCAACTATGAGTGAAAAACAACATTTTAGTTCTCAACCAAGCTCCACTGACAATTGTGATTACAAGATATGCAATAGACTGAACTCAGTTTGTGGCATCTGGTTGAAAGATACAACCAACAGAGTCCCCTTCTTTATTTTCAGTGGTATTGCAACTGTAATCTATATACTAGTATCCAAAAGTGAAGTTGAGAGATAATCATAGCATCTTTTATTTTTTTTCTTGAAAATCCCTTAATCGAATTTCGCTGAAAGCAAATAATGGATCAAATCGGCGCGAAGAGTATAGCTGTTTCAAGCAGAAATGCAGAATTTGTTGCAAAAGGCGTTCATCAAACATCCTGATGATGTTAGTTTTCCACAACATTTGTTGAAGTCATAATAGTTATTTGCAACAAATGGTTTTACCCTTTATCAAACAAACCATTTGTTTATTCATTGCCCATTCGGTTAAATGAAAGAAATTATTTCTTATCATATATAAATATAAGTAGATGTGGTATAAGTGCAAATGAGACAACCATTCAAGTCACAATTTGTAAAAGTAAACTATTAAAGGTATAAAAAAACGGCCTTCAACACGAAGCCTTGGCTTACACTGAACAGCAAGCTATAAAGGGGCCCCAACAAAATTACTAGTGTAAAACCATGCAAACGGGTCAATCTGTCTGAAAAGTAAAGATAAACAATAATTGTTAAGCAGCTCAATATAAATTAATTAGTTTACTATTGCTAGAGGAGAATAACGAACAACACATGGTTTAGATAATCTTACTTAGTATATGCACAACATGTTGTGGGGTTTAACCATTTATTTACATGCTCATAACTTTTGCTTTCCTGGATGATGTGTTGTAAAACTGCAATACACGATAAAAAAACAAAACAAACGCAAAAACACACAAGTAGAGGAATTTACAAACATGATGACCGCTAACTTAAACAAGGATACAAAAAAAAGAAAGGACGAGTTTGGTTGATGATCAATTAATTGAATTTAATTTCGAAACAGGTGTTGTTGTCGGTTGTTCAAACGACATAGTGTGTGTCTACGATTATTAACATAATTTTGATATTCATTTATATTACAAGATCCAATTCTTCCTATTTGTTCGTTATTCCAAACGAAACTATCTTCGACTGTTATACTATGGTTAAAAGAGCAACATGGGTTGAACAACATAGGGCCTTTGAAGTTAAAGGAAGAAAAAAAGTTTCTTTTTAGATCACCTGGCCCGAAGGGCCAAGTAAGCTTTTTACATCACTTTGCGTCCGTCGTCCGTCGTCGTCGTCGTCGTGTCGTCTGTTAACTTTTACAAAAACCTTCTCCTCTGAAACTACTTGGTCAAAGTTTACCAAACTTAGCCACAATCATCATTGGAGTATCTAGTTTAAAAAATGTATCAGGTGACCTGGCCAACCAACCAAGATGGCCGCCATGGCTAAAAATAGAACATAAGGGTAAAATTTAGATATTGGCTTATAACTCTGAAACCAAAGCATTTAGAGCAAATCTGACACGAATTAAAATTATTTATCAGGTCAAGATCTATCTGCCCTGAAATTTTCAGATGAATCGGACAACCCGTTGTTGGGTTGCTGCCCATGAATTGGTAATTTTAAGGAAATTTTGCAGTTTTTGGTTGTTATCTTGAATACTATTATAGATAGAGATAATCTGAAACAGCAATAATGTTCAGCAAAGTAAGATCTACAAATAAGTCAGCATGATCAAAATGGTCAGTTGACCCCTTAAGGAGTTATTGCCTTTTATAGTCATTTTTTACCAATTTTTCGTAAATTTTGTAGTCTTTTACAAAAATCTTCTTCTCTGAAACTACTAGGCCAAGTTTTACCAAACTTAGCCACAATCATCATTGGATTATCTAGTTTAAAAACTGTGTCCGATGACCCGGCCAACCAACCAAGACGGCCGCCATGGCTAAAAATAGAACATAGGGGTAAAATGTAGATTTTGGCTTATAACTCTGAAACCAAAGCATTTCGCGCAAATCTGAAAAGGAGTTACATTGTTTTGATGTTGTAATTTAACTGCTGAATAAACGCGTGAAGCCCAATGGCTTATGCCCGCTTGCGCAGATGAATTTCATAATCGTTATCGTTGCAGTCCGCTATATAATATACTTTCACTTTATAATTCATGTTGACTGGATCTATCCAAATGAACTTGAAATAAAGAAGACAACATATACTGCTTCTTGACTTACACCTACAAATTGATAGTGATGTTTGACTGAGAACTAAACTTTAGTTTCACTTTTTAAACTAGAGATTATTCACTTGTTGCCATTGTGAAGCAACAGTTCAAGTCGTCGGAATATGCAGCATATATCTCATATTTAATGCAATATTCCAGGGTGTTTTCTATCTGAATTTCCTTAAAATAGAGTTACTACTCATAAGAAAGATATTGCATTAATTCCAAGCGGTAAAATTGAATTGACCTTTTTTAAAGTAAACTGACACTATCCTGAACTGGTAGAGGGAAATGCAACATTTTTTGTTTTCTATGTAATGTTTTATTGACATGTTTGTGTAAATACTAACAATTTGATAAACTCTATCAAAAATTAGTTAGAAGTGTTTATGATTTGGAATATGTTTATAATTTAAAAGTTTAAAGTATACATATTTGGATATTGCTATCAGGAATCATTGTTTTTTTATGTAACTGATTTACACCGAAGTCAAAACGTTGATACTTACGAAAATACATGCGAGATTTATATAAGAGAAACCAACTTGAAATTTCAACCATACGGACATATAAAGGTCTGAAAGTAAGGTCAGGTGCAAAGCATTTCAATATAACGTTTTTAATTATAAAACCAGTAAAATATCTTGTAACGTTCAAAAAAGGAAACAGTACTTTCATCGTGTAAAACACGAGGGCGTTTTGCCTCTGTAATAATAAAAAAGAATAAAAATACTTAGATATTGTTTCCTTTTGTAAGTGACGTTTAATTACAATGTCTGGAAAACGATAAGATAGTGCTATAAAAGTGTCATTTTTAAAAATGTAAACAATCTTGGCAGGATGAATTCAATAAAAAGGCGTTACCTTTTTTCTAGAGGAGTTGACAATTTCTTCTGTAGTTAAACCAAATATTTGATGATGTCCTTTTTTCGATTACTGTCAA
Organism: Mytilus edulis; assembly: GCF_963676685.1. Classification (NCBI taxonomy): domain Eukaryota; kingdom Metazoa; phylum Mollusca; class Bivalvia; order Mytilida; family Mytilidae; genus Mytilus; species Mytilus edulis. The sequence continues at coordinate 66,747,165 of NC_092345.1, read as the reverse complement.
CAAATTCAATTTTCAACACAATTGCTGTTTATTTTTCTTGGCTAAATATGTTTTATTGTGCAAATACGATATCATTATGTCAATATCAAGCGAATGAATTATTCCTATGTTTTGATTTCCGAAACAATAAAAGTAAGCAGGTCTTTTAGTAAGAAATATTACAAGATATGATATATACAGTCTACAGTTTGTTAAAAGGTGTTACACAAAAAAAAGATTTACAAGTAGGTAATTTTAAGTACGAGCACTCTAACTTCTTAAACATTTAAACTAAGAAAATACAATGATTACGTTTGCAAACATCATTACAAAATAAATGAAGAACCTTCGAAAAGAATATTTCATAATGCAATCGAAAAGATAAGTACTCATCAAAATCAATGTGAAACTTATCAGTTCCGGTCGCCAAGAGCTTGGAGCTAAATTTTATTTACTGCAAGTACTTTTAGATCGGTACTTTGAGTCATTTGTCGGAGTGTTAGATTTTTTTTAGGTTTAGTACCTAAATTATGAAGTAATATTTTTCCCACTGATTTGTATAGATTGTTATGATGTTGTTCTATAACATCAATAAGCAAAGGTTAGCATATAATTCCTTTCAAACCGATGTGATGAGTAGTCTTGAAACTAAAGGGAATAACCGCACCTTGGATTAACTTATTACTATGTGGTTGGTTTGATTTCGTATCGTGGTGACCACCTGTGCATCCTTACGGTAGCGGTAGATTTCATATTCGTTAAATTGCGTCATGTCTAGTGCTATTATTAATGTATTTCATTCCTTCTGTTTAATATTTTATACAAATCTTAGCAGGAAAAGTCCCCTGTGCATAAAATTCACCATACTGCTCGTTGATGAACCCCTACGGATCACAACCTAGTTCTATGTATTTAACGGACCCTCTATGAGTCTGTAGGGGGGCAGTAGAAAAACTACATGACTAACATGATAGGTTTCATGTTGAAGGACTCATTTACATATATTGAGATGAAGAATGTCAACAAACGACACTTGTTATCTTTTTTTCGTATGTGCGTATGTATCATGCTACATTGATACACCGTATTCTGTATTTGCTATTAGGTTTGTGGTTGAGCGCACAAAACATATGTGAACCCGCGCAACATTCTTAATGTGTCAATTTCAACCCAGATGCCAGTTATATGGTCGTTGTCTTTGATTGTCGTTTTTATTTGGTGTTCCGTTTGTTCTTAAGAGACCTAAATCAGATTGTAAATGTCCTCTTTTCATGATTGTATATTTTGAAACCGAGATCACTTATAGCTTACTTTAGTGTACTAATATGTCTTTTTCTCATTGCTAAACATTTGTAGATGGTAACATCCTTGTCCTTTTGTCTTACGGAACAATAGCACATATTTATATTTGTATTCAACTCGGCTTTAGATATTTCTGGTATGTTTGCGAACCTTGATTTCACATGAGATTGAAGCAGGTCCCCTAGTAAATTAAAATAACTATAAAAAAACAAACTCATACTTATTAACAATACCAAACAAAACAATAGGTTCAAAACTAGATTAACAAAATTCTCAACTTAATAAGTACAAACGAAAATTGTTTTTGAATCTAGGATAATAAATTTATCAAAGAAAGCAGGGCCTTTGCGTTTGTAAGCCTGACACACGTCGGCTACAATAGACGCAAAAGTACTGCTCGATTTAGATTATTTAAAAAGGTCAAAATGATTTAGTGATTCTTTTATTACCTCAATGATGCATGCAAGTACTTTAACTCTGTAAAAAATATTTCATTGTTAAAAAAAACCATCAGTTAATGCCTGTAACAAGTAAAAAAACTTGCAGTTGTTATCCATTCTTTTGATGTGTTTGATTTTGACATTTGTTTACAGACTTTCGGTTTTGAAATTACCGCAGATCTCGGTATTTTTGTTATTCAACTTTTTATTTCATTTTATATTATAGAAAGACTAACCATCTTAAACTTTCAACGAAATAAAGCCCAGCATAAAATACTAAACAAACTTGATCTCTTACAATTTATGCTTAAAATGGTATTATAAAAATGCTAAGGTGTTAAGTATCTTTCATGGCAGTTATAAAATTCAAAATTTTGAAATGTGATATAAGAAGATGTTATCATTACAATAATGTATTACTATATATAATATACTATGTACAGTAACAACAGGTCAACAATAAAACGGTGTTTAAATTGGATATTATATCTGGCGCTTTAAGGATGAAAAGACATAAATGTCTGCATATGTTTAAAAGTGAAGTTACAACAGTATAACTTCATTGGGTCTATTTTGGAGGCCATTTGGAGTACAGGAATTTTAAAACAGGAAAAAAAAATTATATGCCTATTTCTAAGCATATTTAAAAAAAAAACCAATAAGAAGAATAAAGAGCAAATGACTATTTCAATATTTTTTTATACTATGAAGAAGTTGTAGGGTCTCAACTTATTCGTAAGATAATTCACATTTGAACTTTACTGATGCTGTATAATTTTCCGGAGTTTTCTATGTTTTCTTACTTAGAGATTGCCTACTGATATACATTACTGTTGTTTTTATTGTTGAGAAAGAGCTCATTAGAAAGCCTAATATATAGTTTTAAATTGTCTAAATGTATATTTTTTAAATGAAAAAAAACTATGCAATTGCTCTTCCCTATTCGATTGTATAGAAATCCCAGTGATTAAACAATATTTTAGATCAATATTATACATTTCAAATAAACATCTGATTGTAGTCGTGTCTATGTACAATTAATAGTCATTATATGACATTTTAAAGGGATATAATAGTTTAACGATAGGTTTCAGTATATCATGACTTAACACTAATTTATTGAAATTATAGATTGATTGAATTTAATTGTACTCCAATTGAATTAAATAACGTTTGGTATGTGATAATACGAGAAAAAACAATTGTAACAGGTGCAAGTAGCATTTTTGATTCCAAACACATTACCATGCTGGTTAACATTGTGAAGATGTCGTTAACTGTAGACATAGAGAAGTATTAGGTATTTTATTCACTTTACTTTTTTTTTATCATTATTAAGATAAACTTTTAACTGAGTTTACTGAGTTTCAAATCTCATAAATCGATTAAGACGATACAAGTCAAAATAACGAATTAAAAATGAGTGAATCACATGAATCACAAAATGGAGGAAGACCAGGTGGTTCGATAGGGTTCCGGTTCCTGATATGCATGCATTACTTGCTATGCATTAACACACTCAGAAATAATGTCATAATATGACATATGGCACAGTTGGTACATTTACAGATTAGATGTAATACTGGTATATGAAGATATAAGACCGCGAAAACATGTCGCTAGTGGTTTGATATACAAACCCATCGTATCGGTTAATTGCGTGATCGTGACAATGGCAATTTTGTAGAGTTGGACAATTATTGTGTTAGAAGTACTCCCTCATTTCGAAGTCCTCATAATGTGAACATGCACGTACATAACATATAAACCGAGATATGAAAACGTCATAGGACGAAGCAGAGGTATGCTACTGTTAAGAAATGGGCAGTTGACTTTTGGAAAGTTGAATCCCCACATTAATTATATTTTCTAGTTTGAGGTTGTCCGTCTGTGCACATATTGAGTATTGAATTAAGATACGAAGCAGACCTTCTTCTAGTATCATGAACAGCAAGTTGACTTTGATATAAGAGATGTAAGTTCTCATTGCAATATGGGTTATTATGTAACAGGATCATCAATATTTATGAAAGTGAAAACAAAATGCAAGATGCTTTTTCTTTCCGTCTTTGAAAAGTTTCTGTATATATTTCTGCTTTATATGGGTACACAAACATATTGGCCAGTAGGGATTCAAAATAAGCACCCACTGGAATACCTACTGTATATTGAAATATCAATCTACTAAACTCAAACACAGGGGATGTAGATGTAAATGCAGAACTTTAATGATATCATCGTTGGTGTACTAATTGCAGGAATATTCGCAAAGTTAGATTGATAATAACCGAAAACATGGAACTTGAATCTTTGTATTCCATTCCTTATTCTTTACTCATCCAGTGTCATAAGTAAATTGTATGTATTGTCCATATATATATGTCATTGTTAACAAAGCTATGAACACCTTATCACAATTAATTTCTTTTCAACTTTATTTTAAATTGATCTAGGTTTATTTTCTTTTGAAGACATACAGATAAGAAATCATTTTGTTCATAATCAAATGAAATGTGAAATTATAAAAGTTTAACAACGAGGGGTTTCCTTACATTCAAAAACTTAATAAAACACTAATTGTGCGAAAGTACAACGCTATTGAATGATTTCGGACATCACGCAAGCTAAACAAAATTAAATGATGATCTATGACAAACGTAATCATAACAGGTGCAAACACTATACAACTTTACACATAGAACTCTGATTTTTGTCTTATTTAAATGTCAGTAAATTTTAAAATGATATTGATCTTTTAGTTTGAAGTTTTTCTTTGAGATTTACAACCTAGCTTTTTGATATATCAAAATCGAGTGAGGTGTATGTATACTTTTATATCTTTGTGTCGTTTATTTCACATCGTAGAATTTTATGAATCAGTGGGTATATTCCAGAACTATGCTTGCTATGATTCACATTTGTCATTGAAATAATCAAATTTATTAATGATGTTTCTGTTTACGAGACGGCAGTGGTAGCCACGATCAGATTGTAATCAATAATTTGCACACCAACAAATTCTGTTTTCTTGCAAATCCCTTTGCTTGTTTGCAACATGATCAGTCTGTGTAGAAAAATACAGACACTTCAAGGTATGATTTCCATTTAGTTCTTTTTCTTTAGATTTGACACATATGGTCGATTTTAAAGTACGATCTATGACAACGGTTTCTCCTTGTCAACTGCCCATTTCTGCATAGTAGGATACACGATAACGTCATGGCGTTTACATATAACAATTTACTATATAAGCAATGTTATGCTTGACCAGATTGATGAGTAAGAACAATTGAATTCGACACTACATAACTTTAGTTTTAAGGTTGTCATCAACTCTTGATTGATGCTTTGCACAATGACCTATTTTTCTATCCTTTCTTTTGTACATTTTAGGCATATTTTTATCTATTTTACATGCATTATCAAACATGTTGCTTATAAGTAAAGTTATTTGCTTGTTTTGTTTGAACGTTAATGAGTCCGTCTCATTTGCTTCTGACTTTTTAGGATATAAGATTTTGTGCCCTGACGTAATGTATAATATCCAATGTTTACAGGTAGCTGCTACTGGGCAATCTTTCATTTTTTTCTCACTTGAGTCATTGAATTTAATTAAGATGAAATCGGTTTTCCTGGCGTTTCGTTACATTACAAAATAGTAAATATTTCATTACAAACAATGCAGCGAATAAAAACTGATTCTGAATTACATAGTCTATTACAGATGAACTCAACCCCGAATGATAATAAAACTGTTTACATTTTATTTTAAAATAAATTTCCTGCTTTAGTAATATACTTTACGTGATTGTTCAAATTCAAGCGAAATTTGAACCACGTGGATACGATAGAAAATAAAAGATATCACTTTTTTCGCGGGAGCAAAGGTCTTCAAAACTATAGCATAATAAATCCTTATATTGTTTATTATTATATTGAAGGGAATGTGATACTCCACACTATGAGCAGGTATAGGTATATTTTATGTATGTTATTAAAGGAAATAAATGTAATTTAACTTGTTGAAGACCTCACAGGTCAAAGACATATATCAGACCCTATCTTATGATATTAAGAGGTATGGTATGATTGTCAGTGAGAAAAATATCCATCAAAGACCAAAAAGACAAGAAGGAGATTATTTACATATGTATCGGTTACCATATGGCCTTCAACATTGGGATATAACAATATTGCAAGTCAAGCTTAAAGGATTTACCAGTAAACTAAATAATAGAAATCAAGTGAGACAACTCACATATGCTAAATAAGTCAGACTTCTACAAATAAGTCTACTTAAACTTTAAGAAACACGAATGGATTATGGGCAAGAAGTAGGTGTCATACGATTTCATTATATGAAACATAATGAAATCTTAGATATCAAGGTTGTATATCGATGTCAGATAAAACATAGGGGTTTAACAACAAAAACACATGCAGTCATGGCAGTAAAAGTTATTGGCCAAGCTTATAATTTAGTCGGAGTGAAACCAAGTGCATCATCAAACATCAAATCATGAAATAAAAAAAATAAAAAAAGAACGTCCGGGCTTTGCTATTGTTGAAGGCCACACGCTGACCTTTTGTTGTTTAATTAATCAATTATGTGTTATTTGGTCACTTGTGGAGAGTTGTCTCATTGGCAATCATACCACATCTTCTTGAACAAGAAACCGATTCGAATAGCAGCATGCTATTTGACTTGGATTTAGCATTATTTTGAGGAAATACCAGTATTGATTTTTTCATTAAACATGAAAGTGAAATAAACATGTAGACTTATAACCTCAGCAAAATCAGTAAATATAGATTTAATGTAGATTCATGGTATACCGCCATCTTGGATTGTACAATCACAGTACAAAATCGGTCTAGTTATTTGCCCAAATCAGCAAATTTGGAAACAGATTTGCAATCTAATGCTTCGACTGTTTATTTATAAAAAGAAAACTTGTTAATTTATACTATTATTCAAAATATTTTAACAAATATCAACCTTTTTGGCTTTAAAAATCATTTTTTTGAAAATAAGCCATTTAAGGGGAGATTACTCTTTTAGTACAAAATTTATACTGGGCTAATAGGGATTTTTTTTATTTTCACTTGTTTCAAGAAAACAAGTTCGGTGACACCATGTTTTCTTTTTATTTTCTTAAAACATATTATGAAACCTATCTTCTCACATTTTATTTCAAAATTCTATCTCATAGAACTTTTGTTATGCTCTCTTATTTGTTTTTTTCATGAACAAACTAACCAAATTTAGGCAATTTTCAAGGACTCATAGTTTGAAAAATAGCACGGTGACCCATACTTTTTATTATATTTTTGAAAAAAGCAAAGTAAAATCTTCATTTTGGCAAATTATAAATTCTGTCTCAAAAAACATTTACTTATGATCTACCTTAAATATCACATTTTCTTATATTCGTATATACAAATGGAAATTGCGCTCGAAAATTACAAACGGGCAAAGACTAGATGCTTCGACATGGTTAGCATGTCTCCATCCCACCCTCCACTCCTCATCCATCATTTCTAAATACAAATGAATTACTGTGATTGTTGTACCTGTACATTTCTCGTCCAGAACACACGGTTTTCGTGGAGTCTGTTTAAATCAATCTTAATTCTTAAAATGAGTAATATTGTAACAAAAAAATATGAATGACTGTGTTCGTCTGTCTAGTAAGTTTTACTTTTAGTAAGTTTTACTTTTAGTGTATTTGTGCACAAGAAGAAGATTTGTTTGAAATTCCTTCATACATAACATAAGTAGGCATTATGTAATGTTTGACTATCCGAGCAATTGTTGATTGGACGCCGAAGACCAATAAGCATAGTGATGTAGCTGTAAAAAATGCCTATATATAAGATCTGGGTAATGCATCTACCCTATCCCTTGAATAAGCAGACCCAGTGTACAAAACACAAAAGACACGAAGAGGAAAGTGACAATAGAATACAAAGTGTTTGTATACGTGTCAACCTCTAAATCCTACATATATAACATCTTCCAATATAGTTTCGATAGAGTGCATTCATTTGACGTAACTGATTTTAAACTCCTGTCCACTATTAAAATTTTAAAAGGAATTAATTAACGGATAAATTATTCTAGAAAGTGATTCATCCAGCATATCTAGAGTTTATTACCTATATAATTTTGTCATTAAAATGTCAGGTTATTTTAATATCCCTATACCATTGTTCGTAGAAAATCTTGGGAATAACGTCAGATCATGAACCATACAGATGTCGATTCAATAACTTTATAGCCTTTATAGCCCTGTTTCACTTATTTCTTTGTACATATCAATTCCCTGATAAGTTATATTATTATGTAAAAAAATATCATATTATTCTTTTTAACATCATCTAAAGAGTTGATTGTGTCATATAGAAATATGGTCACCCTGTCCGACTATAAATATCATGCTCAGGTGAGCGTCTGTTTGGTTGTAGTGGACGAATAGATACGTTGCCTCCAGTCGGAATGATTATAGTTAATCCAATGACTCCTCAAGGACGAAATACAACGTTTTTAGCTCTTTTGAAAATCTCTTGCAACAACTTATCGAGAAGTCCGTACGTGTTTTTTTGCAAGGAAAATTCTTGTTCCTATCCAAATCTTATTTTCAAAGAGTAATAAATAAATATGTTATGTTTTCTCTTGTTCCTAATATAGCCTTTAATTAATTTTGATGAATCCGGAAAAGAATTATCATCTTCAATTTCCTGAAGCAGTAACACTTTCAGAAAATGTTTGGAATGAAATCTTACTTGCGTTTACTTTTTGGTCATCAAATTGATACGTTATCACTGCTTTTGTATGTAAATATATATGAATGGCTATACTATCTTGTCTTTTTTCTGGTTTAATTGCCAAGTCTGATTTATTTGCTAATAAATGATAACACCTCTATGAAAATTCAGGAATGAAAAACAAACAATCTGAAAAAATTATCTCAATAATTGTGTATAGTAGAATTCAATAACATTATGCAATTACTGTGATACAACACATGACGTCACTAGTTACTTGAATTTTCTTATTAATCTTTTGTCTTGGTTTTTATCTCAGAAAAAGGTATTTTAAAAACACTTTACGTACTTATTGATTGAACAACAAATCAGTTCTTGCCACTTCTTCAAAACATCGAAAGGCTTGTAGATATCTACAGTCTGCTTAGACCAAGCAAGGGTTTTAAACCATTACAACACATATTCGAGACCATCAAGTTTGGAGTACGGTCAGCGTACTTAGACTCAGAATTCAACCAATCAAAATAATTGATTTGGTGTTTCGACCACACATTATGTACTCCGAGTACTGAATTAAGTTTTATTTCCGTAATCCAAAACGCTTTTATGATTATAGAATGAAACAACAAAAACAGACACAATTATAGTAATAAAGACATATTTAGGAAAAATGTATCCAATAAACTTTCGATAAAAAGACATAAGAAACATTTATATATGTGATCATTTGTAACCTAAATATGTAAATTTATTTATTGTTTACTTTATTTGGAGGCAAACTAGGGAAGACTTTTTCAAAAGTGTTGGCCTCTCCTTGTCAACCTTTTCTTATTTTCGCGAGTTTCTTCAGACGATTGTCAAAAACCAAAAAATCGAAGAAGCCAGCTTATTTGATTTCACATTCAAATAAATTGATGATGTTCTTTCCATTAACAATCCATCAATTTATGTCACAAATAACTAGAACTTAAAGAAACAACATACACGGCTTCATCCGCCTACTTTTAAGACTTATACTTCGAATTTGACATACACTACTAGAACGAGACGATTTTAATTGTGAAAATATCAATTTCAACCACCTAAGTAGCAATATACAAACTTTACCTACATATGGGATATACATTTACCAACTTATTCGGTATCCAAGAGCTTGCAGCTGCTACTCAGACTTTGTAAAACGTCACCAGTGTCTGGGGTGAATTTTGATACACCAGGGGTATGTCAAAGAACGTGTCGTCTTTTTTTCTAAAAAGGTTCATTGGAAGGTACCAAGAACTTAATGATAAATATTTCGTTTCAAATTCACAAATGATACACGATGGTCTTGAAGTATAGATTTTGAGTACTGACTTGTTTATCATCTTAATAACGTATTATAGTATTTTTTTATTTTAATTCTAATCTTTCAGTTTTGCTTATGTGCCTTATCTATATGTCTTTTTCCTTGATACATGTTTGCTTGCTTTTATAGTGATTAAAGTTGTAACACAATGTTGACTGTTGTACCCGTATTTTGACATATTTACCTAGAATTGCTGTTTGTTTTGTTCATTCATCGTTGTCAATATAATGGAAATTTCTGCGACTGTCGTACAAGTGAAAAGTTTAGCTTGTTATAAAACTATGTTTTATCCACCATTTTCTACATAAGAAAATGCCTGTACCCAGTCATGAATATGACAGTTGTTATCCATTCGTTTTATAAGTTTGAGCTTTTGATTTTGCCATTTGATAAGGGACTTTCTGTTTTGATTTCGGTATTTTTGTGATTTTACTTTTTAGATATTTAATAAAATATGCCAGTTTTATCCTGTTCCTCTTTCTATTTCCAGTTATTAATCTATGAAGTTAAGTATGATTAGAAAAATAGTTGCCCGGATTTAGAATGTCACCAAACCTCCCTTCATTATCTTTATTTAAAAAAACCCACTTTAACACTGAACAAGAACAATATCACTGCCCACTAATCCATTTCAATTCTTTCAAACAATATTACTGTATCGAAAGTAAAAAAAAAGATTAAATATGTTGAATACAATTGTTTGCTCTGTCAGCTTTTCTGTTTTGGCTTATTTCTGCAGGCAGATGAAATAAATATTGCTTATATGTCATAATGTAATTCAATTAACTTTTCAAAATAACTTTCTTATAAAAAGGTAAATATAGAAAATCTTCTAGACAATATATCAAATTCACTTTTACAATGAATTTAGTTAGAGACGTCTCTGCAAGGTTCTATTTAGTAATCACATTTTTCAGTGCAATGAGACGGGATGAGGTTAAACATGATACAGTAGATATATTTACTGATCACACAAAATATGGGTTCATTCGGTGCATTAAAGAGATATACTTTCACTTCTTAATGGCGCGTGGCAAGGTGAAATTGGTTTGACTCCATATTTGACATGCTTTATTTAGGACTATTTATTAATGTACCTATTTATCCCATGAACTTTATTGGAACAATAGTAAATTTGAGACTAATTTATGACCAGTCGTCTCCATTCCATACTTTAAAAATATGAATGAAATTTTTGAGGAAAAAAATAGATGGTTCATCAGACTTAAATTTATTCCATAAACACGCATTTAAAAAGTGTTTGCCATTTCATGTTTATAACTTTAATTACTTATATAATTGATATTAAAAATATGCACTGGCTTCCTAAAAAAAGAGTTAAATTTGAAAGTGTAATCGTACTTGAATTTTGAATATCATATCGCAATAATAGTGTTATTTCTTTGACAATATACAAAAAAGTATCCCATGCATTTATACGTCTACACAAATCCATTGTAAGTTATGAGAAGTCCCCTGTTCTTGAATTCAATATATACGAGTAAAGCAAGTTTTGTAGATTTATTATTCTTCATGTGCATAACAAAAACCAAGTCAGTGTCGCCTAGCAATGACCATTACTTCTCATTTGAGTAGCAAATGTATGTTTCAATTCCAATCCGAAAAACTTAATAAATATGCCATCAGTCAAAAAGTCAAACTGTTTTATATTGTCTAATTTTGGTGTATCTGGTTTTGGCTGAGAATATGTAAAAAAAACATTGTTTTGTCTTCTAAACCTGAAAATGTGTCATGCTCATTTTAAATTTACTTCAAGAAAATAAGTCATCTGGTCTGAACTTTGAAGATATATTTCGACTGTATAACTAGACCGATACACAGTGCTTCTTTAGAAAATAGTACTTTCATGTGACATAATGATGTTTATCTTTTATGTTTTATTCCAATGCACTGATGTTTCTTACTAGTGTTAATCTAGGTTTATTTTTTCTTCAACGTTTGCGATTTATCGGATTTGGTTTCTAGGATCACTAACAAGAAATAATTTTCTAAATGCATTCATAGTGCATTCAATCACTTTTAAAAGTTGTACTGTAATGCTGAATGACTATTGTGACGCGTTATCAATTGCGATATATCAGAAATTTACTTACAAGCAAAAACGCTTTTCTTGTATCATCTGGCATTACTGTTTTGTTATTCAATGTAAATGTGTAATGCTTTGCTTACATCTTCTATCATTATATATAATGCTGTATTACTATGCTTACATCTTCTGTCATTATATATAACGCTGTATTACTATGCTTACATTATCTGTCATTATATATAATGCAGTATTACTATGCTTATATCTTCTGTCATTATATATAATGCTGTATTACTATGCTTACATTATCTGTCATTATATATAATGCTGTATTAATATGCTTATATCTTCTGTCATTATATATAATGCTGTATTACTATTCTTACATCATCTGTCATTATATATAATGTTGTATTACTATGCTTACATCTTCTGTCATTATATATATTGCAGTATTGCTATGCTTACATCTTCTGTCATTATATATAATGTTGTATTACTATGCTTACATTATTTGTCATTATATATAATGCTGTATTACTATGCTTACATTTTCTGTCATTATATATAATGCTGTATTACTATGCTTACATCTTCTGTCATTATATAAAATGCTGTATTACTATGCTTACATTTTCTGTCATTATATATAACGCTGTATTACTATGCTTACATCTTCTGTCATTATATATAACGCTTTATTACTATGCTTACATCTTCTGTCATTATATATAATGCTGTATTACTATGCTTACATCTTCTGCGATTGTAATGTTGTTTTACTATATGTCCATCTTCTGTCATTATGACGGTTTACTGCTATGCTTGCAACTCGGTCGGTCACTGTAATAGTGTATTGCTTTGTCAAATGAACCTTGAAATGTCTTCTATTTTTTTTTTAATTCAAATTTGATGGAGTGCATATTTTCGATACCAGTCTTCTTCCTGACACAAAATAGGTGACATATTTTTTTTTCTTTATATTTGTTAAAAATCTGTGAATAAATATCTTTTGATTGAATCAAGGATTGAATACAGTGACTAATGCTGTGTACAACGACGTATAAATTCCGAGTTTTATTGTATTTTGTAGCAGTTATTTGCCCATAGAAAATCAGTGGAAAGGTTAATGATCAACATAATAATATTTGAAATTACCAGAAAATAAAATAAAACGGCTTTCTGCGTCATTAATTTACAACATGATATTTGTAACTTTGATCAAGATTTAGCAGACTGATTTTAGAAACCATAATTGTTTTCAGTAATAATTTTACATTAATACAAAAAAAGAAGAAATACACAACTTTGAAATTAATTTTTCTAATAGCATTACTTGGTACAGATGTTCAATCATTAAATTCTGGAACTTGTGAAAATTTTATTTATGTTCTATTTCCACACCAAGTAGACTTAATTTATTGCCTATAGACAACAGCTGAGATCACGAAAAAGACTGAGTGGGTCTGATGGTGTTCCCATCGAATATGTAACGTTCCGTTACAATATTATTCAGAAAGTTTGTTTCCAATTCCTTCAGCAAAGTTGACCTCAGATGAGTTGTGACCAATCTTTGATGTTCCTTTTGATTATATTGCTGCTAAAGTTTCCACGTATTTTTATTTAACAATTCGGTCTTTCGAAGGTTTCCATTTTATCAAAATTTAGATCTATCGTAATAATAGTACTCGTCGTATGAGCTGAACGATATCAGTGTTGAGCGTTCCGGATAGTGGTAAACCAGAACTACACTTGAGGCGCAAAAAATATATAAAATTTTATTTTCGTTTTCCACCGTTTCAATCCTTCTTAAATTATCATGTAGAAAGAAATCAAGAGAATGGGAATGGATATATATCAGATTCTAGAATATTGCAGGACGCAAGCTGAATTTCCTCTGTGTAAACTACATCCCGGTACTATTCTATATATACACGTCATAATTGTGCACGGAAACGATTGAGTAGTATACACAATTATCCAATCATACTGTCTTTAAAAATTAAACAATGATAGTATACAAACTTATGGAGTTGATTTAGTATTTCTATAAATGGCCATAAATATTCATCTGTGTATGTGTGTTTTTGGGGAAGGGCATATGTGTGTTTTTGGGAAGGGCATATGTATGTGTGGATGGGTTGGAGAGAGAATAGAACATTGATCATGAAAAGATCTGTGCAAAAATTACAAAGTTGACTTTTATTGAAAAGAATTGGAAATGAGTAGTAGTAGTAGTCCGTTTAGAAAATTATCAAATAAGAATGAATTAATGTGCAATGCCAGTGTCCTTTATTGTTCAAATTGGTAAAAGTAAATCAAAGTGTGTTGTATTTTTTAATTTATTGCTCTGATATCATTTGATAGTTCCCGCAACAGGTTTTCTGTGAATTTCATTATTTTTATCATAAGAAAGAATGAATATTTAGGTAATCACATGATAACCAATGGTCAGACCTATAATGTATAATACAAAAGGATTGTTTAACAAAAATGAAATATCTCAAATTAACAATTAGCTGAAAACTGTTTCGTTGATCTAGCGCAATACTTCAAAAACATTTACATTCAAAATCCATATTAAAATCTACAATGTGTTTCCTTTTCGACTGTGTTTCGTTTTCCGTTGAAATGTAACGAGTTTTTTCCTTGTGCAAAGGGAAGCAACTCGAAAACGCATAAAAGTCGTGAAATTAAAAAAAAAAAACACAACTTCATTCTCAAAAATTAATAAAATTAATGTATGATTTTATTTCGAAATATGCTTGAGAAGGTGTATTTTTATCATAAGTTTACTTTAATGGAAAGAAAATCAATAATTCATCAAAACAAATTTTCTTGAATTCATACCCTCTGTAATTTTTACATTTCCTAAAGTAAAATCGTTTCGAAATTTCCGAAAAAAAGAAATCTGACAGAGGTCAAGTTTTGTTTGATATAAAAAGATACCAATGTTAGCTTAATCTTAACCGAATTTACATATTCATACGTAATGAATACGCATTTATTCAATAAACAATCACAATTTTGGACACGCGTTATTGCTAAAACAAGAATGTGTTAATATGGTTAAACTAACGACAATTGAAATGATAAAATCAAAGTCATCTGATAAGATCTTTCAATCATGTTAAGAAAATGTCATTTTAACACAATTTAAAATATTCACTGTCATTCCAGTACTTTCTCAACATTTTGCACTGAAGGGTATATAAGCGTTTTGACAACCCGTAATTACACTGGTCAGTCCATGGACAATAATTGCAGTATGCGCCGACTTAAGCATAAAACAGACAATGTCAACAGCGTCAACACATCTGTCTCGGACTCTCTCAAACAGACCACGGAATAATGTCGTCTCTCCGTCAACTTCTGTGACTGTATAAATAAATTTGTTCGAAATACTTCAAAGATTATCTTTCTTAATCTTTCTTTAATGTTATTTCTCATTTTTTCTTCTCCGCCTTTATTTATGTGTGGATGGTAAAAGGTGAAAGCTTGTGTTATATGTTCACAGACTATTTTTGCCTTTCTTTTGATAATTTATAAGTTTTTTTTATCAATCAGTATATATAAAGGGAACAATAGCAAATGTTTCAAAGATTCAGATTCAAAATCAGCATATATTTAGTTAAATTGACTGAAAGATGAACATACAATTGTGTACTTAACTTCTATGCTCTATAAACACAGAATATCATTTTTTTATATGCTCTAAATCCTTAATATGTATGGTTTCTTTATGCAATGTTATAATTGGTAAGATCGTGTTTTACTTAGTATAAATTTTCCAATGTCAGATTTACGCGCATCTTGTTATTTTTTAAGGCTGTTCTTCGGTACATATGCGATAAAATGTATATACAAAAAGTCCCCTTCCATTTTTATATATTTTTAAGGGTGTGTTAATTCTCTCAAATTGAGAGTTTATGAATCTTTTTGGAAATACAAATCATATACAACTTCAGCAATTATGTAGAAAAGGAGACACGAAAACTAAAACCGTGCCTGCTTGATATAAAAATCTGATGAATTCTGTAGTAAATTTTGTTCTTTAATGTTAATTTTCTTACCATATTGCATAAAAGGATATCAAAAGCATAACGAAAAAGTCAGCACAGAACAATTACATTACACCTAATCAAACTCATTTATGATTTCATTTTATTAAATGGATAGTAAAATGGATAGTATGTATGTATATATATTTACATGTTTGTTGGATAATCTATGGGAATTTTTGAAATTTGTAATCAGCTTCAAAGAATAAAAACAAAACTTTGTTCCGTACCAATATGAGTAAATTCAAATTTGAAATATGACAGTTCCTGTCCATTCGTTTTTGATGTGTTTTGTCATTTGATTTTGCCATGTGATTATGGACTTTCCGATTAGATTTTTCTCTGAGTTCAGTATTTTTGTGATTTTACTTTTTGCAATATATTTACAATATATATAATTTTTAAAGTATAATCTGATTTTTTTCTAATCTTTAGTATGTGCTATAAATCACCATTATATAAACAATTATAACTAACTGGTTCTATTAAACAACTACTGTGTAAAACTGCATTTTCATTCAAATGTACATATACGAGATTTTGTTTAAGAACTCTGTTTTCCTCACATGTGGACTGAATGTAATAACATTAAGTGTTTCAGATAATATATAAAAAAAAAGAATTTAGTAATATCTTATATAAATCTTCTAAATTGTTATTATGAATTTTAATGTAAAGCTATTTTTCATTCCAACATAATAAAGATATCAAATAAAAATATCAGTCATTTGGAACAAACTTCTGATGCGTTGCATTACAAAAAGAACGATATGACTATATGAATTATTTACAAATTTTAAAGATATTATCAAAAGTACATATTTTTATATTGGCTTTTATTTCAAGGTTATGCTACTACCATATGATAACTTAATTTACCTCTCTCAAATTGTAGGGATAACTAGCATAGAAAATTGCCCAATTTGTCGTAGCGAGTAAAAGGTTAACATTTAACAATCTGAGGGTACAATTTACCAAATTTTCAGCTTATTATCACCAATTTGAATACAGTAGTTTATTAAATCAGAATTTATAATACCTTATATTCAATTTCACAAAATTGTTGATGTTTAAACCACATTGTTAGATAGCTAAAGATGACAAGTTTAGCATTTAATTCAATATAACATTTTAAAGTAGGTTATTATTGGTGGTGAGAAAATATGGAACACGCAGAAATTCTTTATATGTAAAATACGTCATATTTATTAGAATATAATAATGATGATAATATAGATATAAAATAGTCAACCCTATAAGTGATTAACAATATCTAAAATGTCTTTTTCTCGGGTTTTTTTTAAAACACGAATACATATATTTTCGTCTGAAAATACGTCTGTATAACCGCATATATTTGCTTTCTATAGGTGTTACTAACAACAAATACCAAGAATTGTAAAAGCTTTTCTTTTTAGCTAAAATAAAAAATATGCACTGTATATTTTTTTCGAAATTGTTTTTTAAACGGTTGATAAATGAAAAAGACTTCAGAGATAGAATGATTAAATGTGTCTTTCGCTATTTTTTTTTGTGTCAATTCCTTACTTGCACCTTTTTGTTTTGCCGGAGATGTTGGGACACATGCATATCGGAGTTTGCTAAAACAAATAAGATAATTAAATTATTTTCTGATATAATTTAATGTGCTAAAAACACATTTATTTACCAATCCTATTCTTTAGTATCATTCCATACTTGAATCTCAGAAAGATCTGTGCGAGACACCTCCAAAATATGAAGTAAAGGAGATGAACATTCAGATTATCAATATGGGACAATCTCAGTACCCTAGGGGTGATTAGGCACATCGTAGTCGGAGATGACCATACATTTAAACAATGAAATGAATCAATAATAATCCGGATAACATAATATATCTCTTATCATCCTTGAAAAAGTGTTAATGGGAAAATAACAAGCAAAAGGGTGAACACTATCCAAAAATGGAGGTGAAACATTATGAAATGATTGACAATTAACGCTATAGGATTATTTTCATCGCATGTAGAGTATATCGTGAATGATTTATTTTACAAATATTTAATGAAATATATTTTTACAATATAAAAATTTGATGTAATTCATTTTGATTAAAATGTTATACTAATGTCGATTTCTAGAAAAGGGGTTTCCAGAACATTTTAAGATGACATCGGAAAGATATAAATGATTCGAATATTTTAGTATAGAAATAAACTAAATTAACTAAGTATTACTATTAGACTGTATGTGAACTACAGCAAATGATTTAAGATTCTTATAGTTTTTCAATTTGAATTATTGATTTATTTAAAGATGTATCCAGTGTACTATGGTAACGTATCTCTAATTACTTTCGTGTTGATAAATATGTTAATTTTTCTTGTTTTTAGATTTAAATTTTACAATGCATGCACCATTTAAATTCTTTGGTCCTAAATATCAGCATTTGTCAGGCCCTTAAATGGTTATCTGTATATACATTTTTTAAAAGATGTTTTGATATACTTTCGTGTTGATAAATACAAAAATGTGTAATGCACACAGCGTTAGTACTTGTGTTGCTTAATGTACGAATTAGAGCCTGAATATTTTGTCTGCATAATTGTCAATGCATTAAAATACACAAATGTGTTGTCCTATATTAACAGAATTTAGATAGATAAACTTAACAAAAACGAAATCAGACTTTCCTCAGTTAAATAATTTTGTGATACTCTTTCTAAGTGCCAACTCCTTAACTTTGAGTTAAAGTGCCTAATATTGGGCATCCAGCGATTCTAGTTCAGCAAGTTAGGAGATGGTTTATTCAACAACAAAATTATCCAATTCAGGGAGAAAATTAATCATTTGATTTGCAAGTAGTATAGTTTACAAGTGCAAATATCCCCATTGTAGATTCGCAAATGTTGTCATTATAGAAAAAATACAGTTTTTTTAATCCTCCAACAGTTGAATTAATTCAGTAGATATTTCATTAAGTCTTGCATTTTTGAATTTTTAATAATTGTTTTGCAATCATTTTAGATTTTTTTTCTAATGATTTCCAATCAAAGTGCTCGCTAAATGTTTTTGAGTAAGGCTTTTTTGTTTTATATGTTTACATATAAAGCCACACCCCTTTTTTGAAAAAGGACACAAAACGTAAAAAATATTGTAACAGCAATAGGAAATAAAGTTACAAAATTCCATCAGTTGCAAAGTCTAAGGTTATTATGATATGTCCCATAATACTAGGTACACATATACAATCGGGAACATAAGTTATTTAACATTTTGCGATCATGTTTTCCTGGTTTTGTTTTTGCAATGATTTTAAATTTTAAAAACTACACATTGTTTTAATTTTCCCCCAGTCTATCGAACATTTTTTAGGTTTATGTTTAGACTTGCTTTTTGTTTATTTTTGCTGATTAGTTGATTGGTAATACGATTGGTTGGTGGTTGTTTCAGTCTAATGACAGAAGAGTAGTTGAAGTCCATCAGTAAAAGTAAAACATAAAGAACTATTTTTTCTCTACTTATATGCATTGTTAATTGAATAACTTGTTTGTGGACTTTCTCTCAAGTAAAAATATACGACAACTAAATATGCATAACTGCAAACGTTATTTTTTATTGATTCAGATTGCTGCCAGATACAATTTATTTCATTATCGACATAAAATAGAAGGCTAATGCAATGTATTTTAAAGTGACAACGGCATCTTGCTTCTGTAATAAATCTACTTCCCAATTTCTAACGCAAGGTATCAATTATATGACTTAATGAGATACAGCTTCTCAAAGGGTGCTTATTATCTCCGAACACAGGACAGCTTATAATAACCTTACTTTACTGTAGTTTTTTGCTCGTCAGTTCGAATACTTTATTCTTTAAGTTCATAACGTACATGATGGCAATACAGCTGATTAATCTGACCAAATTTATCATGTTATTGACGACGATAAAACTTATCAAAGTCTTGGAACAGATGAGAATGAAAATTAGAAATATTCTCAATAAATGCCACATCGAGTCAGAGCAACATATATAATATCGGACTTTTAAAAAGTGCAACGTACAAGTATATGAATCTGTATTCGTTACATTAAAATAAAACATTTGTGTTCTAATGTATAATTATTTTTTTACTTAACATTAATGAAATCGTTATACTTCGAGGTCTACCAGAAATTAAGTTAATATTAGTGTGTGACACTTAGAACAAAGGTAGTAACAAAGCGTATTCTTCAAATGGAACTTCATATCTTTTTGTATATTATGTCAATTTCATTTTATATTCCAATTTTATAAAATAGCTGATATTCTTGAATATCTTTTTTTTTTTTTTTTATCTTTTCATCACTATACCACAGTCAACTATACTAAAAAGAGAATTTTTAAAAGCATATGGCAGAACGAATTAGGTGCATTTTAATTATTACACTGTATTCCTATTGAAAATATAATAATTTCTAATTGTTATGTTTGTTATATTCTTTATTTTGTACTCAGAGACGTTGTGCATTGTTTTCTCCTTGATAATTTTAGTTGAAGACAAGTGTGACCATATGGAGTCACTTAGCATCAATGAGCCATTACAACAAGAATACAATGCCTTGGTGATGATCTTTGGAATCGACCGTGGTTTTCTACATCTAATCTTAACTGGTCTATTCAAACTCCTTGAATTAGTTTACTCAAGTATAAAAGATTGTCTCTTGCGTGGCAGATCTCTTATAAAAATGCCATATTTGACAAAAAGAGCATTTTAATCTAAGACATTTGCCCCGAATGCGACCAATATATTCCTGATATTGACACAATAGATTAAATTAACATTAATCCTTGTATTGTTTTCATTCGTTTTAGTGCCTTAATGAATTTGTCGCTATTACTAATGAACTGTTTGATGCTGAGAATTCTGCACTTTGATTGACATTTCTGTGTAATACCAACATTAATGAAGTATCAAACAAATCCAAAGGGATTAATAACATTTAATCATATCAATGTTATCATCAACTCTCATCAATTTCTATGGATGCTTCAGTTTTATTTTTACTGTATAACAGGTATTATTCACATTAAGAATTTTTACTTCAAGAAAATAATTGAATTCAGTTATCGAAAAATGTTTCAATTAAAATAATATAAATTACAAGAGACTTGAT
This sequence comes from Mytilus edulis, assembly GCF_963676685.1. NCBI lineage: Eukaryota > Metazoa > Mollusca > Bivalvia > Mytilida > Mytilidae > Mytilus > Mytilus edulis. Next base: position 66,726,081 of record NC_092345.1, on the reverse strand, counting down.
CTGAAAATAAAAAGTTATAACTTTAGTTCATACATCATATTCTCAGTTTGCATTTATCTCTATCAAAATTGTAGTTAAGTTGAGAAATGTTTTGATCTGACCTTTTTAGTATAGGAATCTGCAATTGAATAAAAAAAAAATATTTTTTAAATACTTCAGATTTATTTTTACACATATTTTTAGACCCAGGTCAGAAGAAATGTCCGCGGTTCAAATGTTGATGAAACTTACAAAATCTTTGGTCCTGAATAGTCATGCCATGCCTTTCCTATGTCCAAACTCGCCATTGTTTGGTTAATGCAATATTGTAACGGAAAGCAAAATAAGAAAAAATACCGAACTTAAAGGAAAATTCTAAACGGAAATTCTCTAACCAAATGGCAATATCAAAAGTTCAAACACATCAACGATTAAAAACAACTGTCATATTCCTGACTTGTTACAGGCATTTTCTTATGTAGCAAATGGTATATTATACTTGGTTTTATAGAAAGTGGTGTTGTTGTTAGACGACTTTAATGTTATGGCAGATTTTTTTATATTTTTTATTTATTTTATTTACTTTTTCAAAGATACCATTTAGATCTTGAAATTATGAAGACCCATGGATGTTGTTCAACACTGAATTTTCGTCAGATATTGATGTCTATGGGTTATTTGTTGTATTCTTCCTGTCGCATGGACGCATACTCCATATCTTTTTGTATCATATTTATAAATATGCATCTGCAATACAAAAGTGCAAAACTGGTTATGGTATTTCTATCAATATCTGTTGAAAACTAATATGTGAGTTTTGTATTTCTATAATTGGCCATCAGATTTTGTGAATCCGCATTGAATCTATACATGCGCAATACCCGCAGTCATAAGCAACCCCACGGCGGCTTTGAATATCTCGATTATGAATCATTTTATAATGATAATTCATAATTTTATTTGAAAAGTATATTGCCGTACATATAATTATACTGAAAATTTATCAAATTATAAAATTTTAGCATGTACATATACCATGATACCGCTTTTTCACAATTTAAGACAAGACAAATCTTTTGATAAACATTTGCCTGGAACATTTATAACAAAAAATTAAGGCAACAATTAAAAAGAGCTTAGTATGTACACAAACGAAATTACCGTTGTTGTCTCTTACGCCAGTCTAGTCGAAATTTAGATTTTGTTTTAATGTTCTATGTCATTCATACATTTTCCTTTTGACATAGGATTGTGTGCTTTTCAGAGACATGATAGTTTTAATCCCTCTTTCTTATGGCTTAAATATAAGTGTTTGAATTTGTGGTATGCATTTGATAAACCCATATTTTAAACGATGAACCAGTTAACGACAATCACAAAACATAACTTCTGGTATATACATTTGTTTAACATGAAACATTTGTAATTGACAAGAAATGTTTTTTGTCATACCTTAACATATAAACTATATGCATTAAATCCATCCCCGAAAAATAAAACAGATTTTTTTACCTAAAACTTGATTTTATTGTTGGTAGAAAAAATCATTCATAAAAGTTACATTTCGCCTTCATAACAATGTTGTCATAAGATGCTGTACTATATTTTCCATGAGAAAAAAATTACGTGTTTATTTTGTTACAGATACAGTCACACCTAAATTAACTCTATTTTTGTTGCTTTGGTTAGTGTTGCTCAATGTTTAATTTCTTTGAAAAAAGAGGGACGAAAGATACCAGAGGGACAGGACAGTCAAACTCATAAATCGAAAACAAACCGACAACGCCATGTCTAAAAACGAAAAAGACAGACAAACAATAGCACACACGACACCAAAGAATAAGCAACACGAACACCACCAAAAACTAGGGGTGATCTCAGGTGCTCCGGAATGGTAAGCAGATCATGAAGTGTTTAATGAAATATTATTTGTCATCTGTATTGGTAATGTTGCTATCTGTTTTGTTCTGTTACTTTAGGTTTTGTTTGACTATATGTATCTTGTCTTATTTCAAGATTATATGCAAAATTGCTATGCCTAAATTTTGAAAATACAATGAAAAATTTCATTTAGAAGCAGCAAAAATAAACATGAAAAGTACAACCCCGTTCATTTATGTTTTCATAAATATTATGAAGGGTATATGAGAATTAAAATAGCTTGTAAACAAAATTTTAAAAATCGAAATGATGATAGAAATGAAAAAAAAACCCATGTTGAATAGTATTGAATACTTATACACACTTGTTATCAATATCAATAGTATTTTTATGATAAGTAAATGTCGAAAATAAATTGATATAAAGTTATATATGACTGTGTAGGACACCCCTAAATTAAAAGCTTTTTTTATAAATTGTTCCATCTATTTATTAGTGATTTTGGATGGGAAAATATGAAAATGTTATATTTTCATACAATACAGCAAATGCAATTTAAAAAAATTAAGTAAAATTCATATTCTGGCTAAATAAAGGCAACAGTAGTAAACCGGTGTTCGAAATTCATCAATCGATTGAGAAAAAAACAAATCCGGGTTACAAACTAAAACTGAGGGAAACATCAAATATAAGAGGAGAAATACGACACAACAGAAACACAAAACTAAAATGTAACACACACAGAAACGAACTACAATATAACAATGGCCATTTTCCTGACATTTTAAGAAAAAAAATGGTTGGTTGAACCTGGTTTTGTGGCTAGCCAAACCTCGCACTTTTATGGCAATGTAAAATATAACACTAAAAGGACACCATTAGATGACAAGAATACAGCACAAATACAAGAACATTCAGGACAGAGAATCACACAAATAAACAATACAATATAGCACATTTCGACAACAAAACAACAGAAACACTGAAGTGAGAAAAAAAAACGTCAATGCAACTCACACAGAAACAAACTATAACTTTAACAAACTAAACGCGATCTAAAACGCCCTATTCACTTTTGGTCCATTTGTCTGTTTGTTTTGTTCACACATCGTTGTCAATCTAATGATATTTTTGCGACTGTCGATTGTCATACAAGTGAGAGGTTTAGCTAGCTTTAAAACCGAGTTTAATCCACAATTTGTCTAAGAAAATGCCTGTACAACGTCAGGAATATGACAATCGATATGTTTGAGCTTTTGAGTTTGCCATTTCAATAGGGACTTTCCGTTTTGAAATCTCCTCAAAGTTCGGTATATTTGTTATTTTTATTGTACTTTTTTCTATCGAAAAAGTGAATGGAAGCAATCTACTGAATATCAACAATTTAAAGAGAAAAAACTAAACATCATTGTGTACTGTATTGTGTACAGTCTTACATTGACCTTCTGGGAGATGTGTATGCTATAATCCAATATCAAAACAAATAAAAATATCTAGGAGGGATTATACAGATTGCCAGGAAATAACAAAAGTACAGATATAGAAGGACATTGTGTACCCAAAATGCGTCATTTTCTTCGTAACCGAGGAGCCAACTGTTGATTAAATTGTGTTTGTATGTGTGTGTGTGTGTTATGCTTCAAAATTTACCACACCTATGGATACAACTTGAAAAACACATTTATTTGTATTATATTAAATCAAAGATAAACACAAATTTAACACATAAACAACCAACCCACAACCAAATACAAAAACATTCCAAAATCAGATCAAATTAACACAGTTTACAATAAAAAGTTATTTCAACCATTCAGGGATACAACCGAAAACTGAAGTTTAAGCGTCTTTTGCTGACCTAAACATATCAACTATATGCATTAAAAACAGTCGAAGCAGCCTCTTCCAACTCAAAATTTATTATATAATTTGTAGAAAATCTCGCTCACAAAAAAGTACTAACATTTCGTCTTCATAACGAATTTTTAAGGGGAAAAAATGTTTAGTGTTTTCATCTCCTCGAGCACTTATAGGATCAAATCTGTTTTGCTTTGGTTAGTTTTGCTCAATTTTTACTTTTCTTCGTACTGTTTAGTGATACATTGTTTGTCTTACTTATTGGTAATGTTGCTATTTGTTTGTTTTCTGAGATTTATGATTGTTGATAGCCAGTATGTATCTTGTCTTTTATTTTAATATTGTAAGCAAAATCTCCAACCTAAAACTTTAAAACATGCAATATTTAAAATTAGTTTACAAGTAGCAAATACAAAACTGATATTTCTCAATTTTTGCAGTTTAAATATGAAAATGATATTTATTTTCTAGTGTTTATATACTAAGCTTTCTCTGTGATATGGCTTTTCTGTGGTTTGAAGCGCAAAAGGTTTGTAAACAATTCCTTGTATTTATTAGTGCATGATTTTTGATTAAAAAATATTTAAATGTTCTTTTAACAAACTGATCAGCAAATGCAAATTTTGAAAATCATATAAAATCATAGAAGCTCTATTTCCCCTGTTTTTATATATGATTTAGGATATACGTTTCTGTTATATGCATATGAAAAATCGCATTTGAAACCATTGGTACCTTGAAAGTATAGTAAAACTTTTTACTGAAGATGGACATTTTGCAGGTTTCAAAAATAGCATGGTGATTGTGGAATGATTATGCTATCAGCTAATATCAAAATGAATAAATAAAAAAACATTTAGGAACAGTTATTCAGATTGCCGGAACATAACAAAAATTCAGATATGGAAGGACATTGTTTAAAAACATATGTCTCGTGTTCTCCATAACTAAGGATTTAGTTATTGATAAAGGCGTGTGTTTGTGTGTATGTTACTCGCCAAAATTCGTCTTCAAAATAAAGATTTACCGCAGCCTTATTTACAACTTGAGAAAACACATTCATTTGTATTCATCAAATATAAATACAAATAAACTTACCTTTATTTGATTAATTGAAATTAAATAATCCTTATGACATGAAAAATGTATATCTACTGAAAAGAATTAATTTTCAGAATGAACAAACACATTGCATGGGAAAACTGTAAATTGAGAGAAGCAATGTTTCTCTTGATATTTATATATGTAGTAATTTTGGAGAGATTATAAATTACTTGGTAGGAAATAACTACCCCTTATAGTAATTTACCCTAATTAAGTCCAAATCAAACATAAATGCCCAATTTAGTAATTTATTCTTTATAGAAAAACCCATGAGACTTTTAATTTTTTATAGATAATAACATAAAATACACTATTTCTTTAAAATAATAAATATCATTATATATAATCAAGACGTTTCGTTTGTTTCAATTAGACTCTGGATTTCTCTGATTTTCAGATTGATCCCAGTTAATTAGATAACAAAGCTATAATTTTCTCCATGAAATTAAGCAGTATCTTTTCTCTTAATGAACGCACCCTATTATTTAGTAGAACTAAAGGTTGCAGTGACAATTTTAATTCTGGGCTGCTAAATTTAAATGCATGATAGTTTTCAATATAGATATTCTTTTTGTTTGAAATCGTGCAAAGAAAGTAATAAACAATGTCACTTTAAAGCAATATTTTTTCTTGGAGATAAAGACAATCAATTTATAAATTATGCCTAAATCTCGGAAACCAGAAAAACACCAAAGGAGAGTGTTCATACAGCGTCAATATCAGCTTAAATATTCCATGAAATTTACCATCATGATAAAGGTTTGGTGTTTGCAAATCTAAGAATATCTCAGAAATAGGAAATCAACACGCATTCATCCATTAGTGACATTTAGTTAAGATGTCATTATGACGTCAGGGATGCGCACTTTTTTATCATGCAAATCATATTTTTGACTAATGTTTGATACATTTTGATAGTTCACAAAGGGTCCCTAAATTCATTGACATTTAATATTAATAGACTGGGTTTGATGAAAATGTGTGACAAATATTACGCCTAAAACTCCGACGATTTGCAACAGGTATGCTAAATAAACTCATCAAATTACCAGGACTAAATTTTGCATTTACGCCAGATGCGCGTTTCGTGTACAAAAGACTCATCAGTGACGCTTGAATCCCCCCCCCCCCAAAAAAAAAAAAAGACCAAATGATGTTGAAGAGCATTGAGGACCAAAATTCCTAAAAGTTTTGCCAAATACAGCTAAGATAATCTATTCCTGATTGTGACGTCATAAGCATTCAATCATTGTTGGACTAATATCTGCAAGTTTCTGCTCAGACGACATTTAATACAGAGTCCAATTTTTAGGGCCGAACACCGAAATAAAACGCGATGTGGGATGCATATTAAGAAGATAGCAACCAAACGATCAAATGACAATAAAAGACTGGGGTTTAACAACAAACAAAGAGTCTTTAATGCTTAACAAATATTTACTCAATGTGTAGTTTTAAATGTCTATGATGTAATATTCTTTTACAGTATTGCTGAAATACAACACCCGTTCAGGGAATAGAGCATCTGGAACATGTTTTACTAAAAGCATGAAAATGTTACACAGTAGAACAAGGTTAGAACAGTAATCACAGCTAGAACAATACATTTCACAAATATAAAAAAAAGTAAAATCACAAAAATACTGAACTCAGAGGAAAATCAATTCGGAAAGTCCATAATCACATGGCAAAATCAAATAACAAAACGCATCAAAAATGAATGGGCAAGAACTGTCATATTCCTGACTTGGTACAGGCATTTTCAAATGTAGAAAATGGTGGATTGAACCTGGTTTTATAGCTAGCTAAACCTCTCACTTGTATGACAGTATAATACATAGTTCAGTAAAAATATTTAAATAAAGGTGTTTCTTCTCACTTTTTTTTTATCCTCCTCAAGAAACAAAAGTTGAAAAATCGACTAAGAAGTACTAGCCCATATGATTCTACATGAGAAAATTAAAAGGATCTTGTTAGATGATATTCTATTTTAAAATCATATTCAGATTACAAAAATTAAATAAATATTTTTCAAAGAGTTTTGGTGCTATATTTGAGTTTGAATTACACGTCTCTTGATAATTTATTTTGTTTAGCATGACATAGCATCTTTGTGCACGTGACTTACCTGCATTACAGATTCTATATCACTTTATTTCGTTTTAATTGTAATGGCCACTTGTAATATAACCTCTGCTATTAATATTTTCAACTAACAATTGTCGTAATTAATCAATTAAAAATCACATTTATGTAGGAGAAATAAAAACTGACATTTCCTGGACCCAAGTATGATTATTTATGATGCTAGTATAGTTTTTCGTTATTGATCTCTCCAAGAAATATTAATAATTGATCAAATATCTTGGCAGGCAAAAGGTTACTTTAAATGCATGTTATAATTATCGCATAACAAATTCAACAAAAAATACAAAGATTCAATACATATTTCTCCAGTTATATTGTGTATATACTTGATGTATTAAACAAAAATAGTTTCTATGTTTAAACTAAAAAACGAAGTACGGTATTTGGCTGGTAATTCCTAAACTGTCAGTACAAATATATTGACGAATATATACTCATCATAGATACAAGGATTACATTTTGTATTTACGCGTTTCTTCTACAAAATACTCATCAGTGACGCTCGAATACAAAAAAGTTAAAATGGCCAAATAAGTACGAAGTTGAAGAACATTTAGGACCAAAACGTGTTGTTCAATTTTCGAATCTTTTTGTTTGTCATTCGAAAAAGTTTTAAAATAGCTGACTCTAAGGGCAGTTTTATTGAAAAATACCAACCATTCATTACGCTGTCAATACATCATATGTAAAAAAAAATCATAATAAGCCACCAAATATAACACACAAAGAGATAAGAGATATGGACAAAATAAGAAAATTTTGAAAATTTGAAAGTGTTTGCTCTTATCATTTTTGGTTCGGTGTAAGAAAACACAACGTGTGTATGTATGTGTGTGTTTTGTTAATACAGCCTGTGAAAAATAGAGTTTAAAATTGTAATTTGCATATTGTTAAATCACCGTATTATACCTGTCTGAGTTTGTGAGAATACGACTTGATTTATACTGCGATTTATATGAAGATGTCGTCAATTTTGAAAAGTTCGTATGCTACCTCAATAATTACATGTATCGTCACCAAAACTAGTTTCATATTTAAAGGCTATAAGGATAGGGTTCCTGTCATTACTATTCTAAGCTGTGGTTACATAAATCTAATTTCGCCACCCGGAGAGTTGTTGCACTTTAAACCAGCAACACTTTCAGTATTCGGCTAGATGGTGAAGATGTTAGAACTATTTTTGAAGATAAGCAAGATAGCACTCAAGAGAAGAAATGTATATATTATAGAAATCGGTCATATATTTTCCAAAAAATACTCCCTTACCTAAATACATAAATGTGACCTCTAAAAAAACAACAGCTACAAAACAAAACAAAACAAACAGAAGCCTAAAAAACGAGTTTTTGCAAAATCCAGATTAATTTAAAGGCGATGGAAGGTTTTTAAACTCTGCTGCGGATGTAAGCAATAAGAATAAATATTGAACAGTTGAAAGCGTGAACCAATCTGATTAAAATACAGGTCACGTGTCCAAGCTCTGCTTCCCGGGTCCTGCTTACAAGGGTCTGACAACACTCCATTTTACTTTTGTTTTGAAAAAAGATTTATCAGGCAATGACATTTTTGTCTTAAAATTTTTGAAGTGTGTGTATAATTCCGACAAAACCAGAGATCACAAAAGGTCACTATAACGGAATGTTGAACGGAGCGTATTCAGATCCAGATAATTATCAATATAATAGGTAAACATCAAAAAGTCAAAATTCGTACTAGTTTTGACGTGAATTGATAGATGAAGATCTCAACATTCTAAACGTTTCGGTCCCTATTAAATTTTATCTATTTATAGCGGTTTTTTTTATAATTATTACGGACGACAGATGCCAAGTGATTAGAAAAGCTCATATGGTCCTTTTGGTTAGGTGAGCTACACAGACAATTACAAATGCCATAATTTACATTCTGGGGAGTATACTCTCAGCGCTATGCCAACAATATGGCTGAGCGGAAAGCATAATCACGATACCTCGGCTAGTTGGAATGGGGCAGTAAATTTGGTGTATCAGTTAGGGAATAGAACGTGTTATAATCGCTTCAAGTTAAAGACAGACATTGTGCGGTTTAAGGGGGTTCCAACCGCAGGTCTAAATCATTTATATAGGATTTCTCTATATTTTTCTATAAATGAACTTTATCTTATAGTTAATAGAAAAATAAAATAAAAAAGTGGGGTCACCGTTCATTTGCGCTCACAATCTGCCTTCGAAAGAAGCATACATTTTTGTAAAGGTGGTTTTTTTTTCTGTTGAAGTAATAGGAGAAATAAAGGTAATATCGAAATAAAAAAAGAAATTTATTACAGAAATCGCTAAAATTTTACAATAATTTAGTTTAAGTACAGCTTATATGGAAATTATATTAAAAAAGTTATGTCACCGATGATTTGGAAAAGATATTTCAATTTTAGAGCCAAAAAAATGGCATTTTTTCACCAAAGGGACATAATTTGGAACTTTTTCAATGATGTATACATTTTGAAAGTCATCTGGGGCCAACACGAATTAATTGTTTTGAGTGATTTTTGTACCATATGATAAAGTAACAACTACAAAAGGAAATAAATAAAATTTGTAATGAAAAACAAATGTTTGATTTTTTTCTGAAATTTTTATACCCTCGAGCCTCCTTAAATAGCGTTTTGAACGCTTTTCTTAACAGCGAAATCATGGTCACTATCGTGGTTAAGTTTTCTTTAAGGCTATAATCAAAACAGAAAATAAAATGTTCATATCATGAATAATGAATTATTGATAGAACATTTATATTAGGTCAATTAGAAAAATCAAAGCGATATAAGAAATTTTATGTTACTGAATATGTAATTTTCTGGAAGCCAAAAAAAGAAGTGGAATATAACATTCGTGTCCCTAGTCTTAGAGAGATATGAAGCTTTATTGGGTCATCAATTTCCATTTCACCCTCAGAGAAGGGAAATAAATCAATTTCCTATTTTTAGTAAGGATTTCGAATTTGAATAAAATAAATATGTGTTTTTGTATTTTTGGGATAGTTTTAATAAAACTTATATCAACAGGACATTCTTTTTATAATCTAAGACCAGAAAGAAACTTCAGACAATATCTCTGGGGAAAATAAATCCGTCCAACGTCATCTTCTTCAGCAATAGAATACTCACGTTACATTTCAGTAAATTGACTAAAAAACAAGCTGGCTCGATTTGCTAGTACAAAATGTATTCCATAAACATAAATGCAAGCACTTATATAGATGTGGAGAGTTGGACTAAAGCAAATATTTGTGAGGCAAACATTCTATCTAGTATACCTTACAGCTTATGCTATTTCATATTGCACGGATACTGCAATACAAGCAATACTGACTACACAGGACCATGACGTTCAAAGGAAACACAGACTGCATCTGCACTGGTTGTGTTGACTTTTTGACTTGACATGCTATTTAAGCAAACTTCTGTAATCAATATTGCTTATGACACAGATCACATAGAGACGTTTATGAAGAAACATTTTACAGAAGAAAATGCACTGATTCCAAAAGCAAAGCAGAAGATACTAAGGAGATATTCAAACTTATAAGACGAAGACAAACTGACCACGTCAAAATGACAATGCGGTATGGGCTTTGCTCATTGTTGAAGGCCGTACGGTGGCCTATAGTTATTAATTTCTGTGTCATTTTGGTTTGTTGTGGAGAGTTGTCTCATTGGCAATCATACCGCATCTCCTTTTTTATATAGTCAGCAATTCTAGATTCAATTTCGCCAATACTCTGATTTGTAAGAAGTAAGAATTAACAGGACCGTTATTCACCACAACTAATTTTACAGAGATTTCGACCGAGACAGAAAGATTAGTCAAAACCACATTTATAACGTTTCCCTAATGGGACAATTCCTTGCGTCTTGCTTGGAGGTAATAGCATCAATATTAATGAAACCACATCAATTCGGCACGAACAATAAAACTATAGGGGCGTGTCTATTACTCGTCTATCCAAATTTCTCAAAATATACAGATTTTTGACGGTTACATTGTCAATCAAAACCATCCTTCAGGCATTTTCCTTTCACAAAACTGACCCATAAAAACGCCTAAAATATTAACCCATCTATTCAAATCAAGATTACCCATCCGATCAGCCACAGCTATAAAACTTACATTTGAAGTTTGTGTGTTTTATTAAATACTTTTGTATAAAGAGGAAATATTTTGTGCGGCCCCTGTAGTTTTGTATGATGTAGCTATTTATCACTTGAGCGACTTTCCTTCGACACTGAATAGTGTAGCAAGTTAAACCAAACATGGAAAATCTTAATGAGTTTAAAATCCAAATGACTTTGCTTTAATGTATTACATTTTGATTTGATGTAATTTTGATTATTCATTCAGATGTGACTTACGGCAGTAAATAATTTGATCTTTAAATCATTTGCAAACTTAATGTAACTTAAAAATAGAATAAAGATAAACTTTCTATGAAGGTGCAAACACTGCCATCATAATTCGGTGACTATGTTGATCGCTTCTATCACATAGAATTTGGAATAAAGACTATAAGACACATCTAAGTCTTCTTTATAGCTTGACTTACATATAGAAAATGACTTTAGGTTCAGTTCAAATGTAACACGTACAAGCAAACTTTGCCTTAGATGAATTGGGTAATAATTTTGTTCATATAATAGGAGGTACTAACTTCATATTCCCTGTTTTACACAGCCCTGACTGTCCCGATGAAGGAAATTTAGAAAAGTGCTTTGGACACACGATATTTATAAAGTTGTTTTTTTATTTCTTATCTTCTGTCCTGTTTTTATTTCAAGTTTTAACATTGGTCAAGTTTTACTGTTAGTGCATTTATGGCACTGGTGATTATCGTTTTTACCGATCTCTTAGGGTTGGCTTAACAATTCGACATTTTGTGGTGCCTTACCACTCAAAACATTCTATTGACGATATTAGCAGGAAAAACACAACGGGAGTCGCGGACTAAACTGGACTCTTTCTCACCCGTCAAAACAAACCTGAGATCACTCTCAGTTTTCTTTGTTGGCGTTACGTTGATCTTATTTTAGCTCTATAAGTACTGTTATTTGATTGTTTGCTTTAATCAGGTAATGCTGCTGCTTTTTCGTTCTGTTCTTTGACTCAAGGTTTCAACTTTTGATTGTACCATGTACTGTAATTTAGCAGATATTTATCTTATAGCTATAGTATATAATAATACCTTATAATGAGGACAAAGTTATAGCAAAAAAGTTCGCTTAACTACTGTTTGATTTTAAATATCTTAAATGCACCGCTAGAATATCATGCAAGATCGTACACAAAAAAGCAACAACATTGATCTAAATATAACAAATGTCAACCTGAAAGAACAGGAGTTACACATGCACTCTATTAACTCATTTTCTTAAATTCATTTTTAACTGTTTATATTGGCTGCTGTATGTGGATTTTAACCAGCTTCACCTAATTCAATAAATGTATTATTAAAAGAGATGCCAGTTCTTACAAAACGCACTAAGCCGTTGTCTCTTTCTTTTTCAGAAGAGAGTGTCGCAATATTTGTATTATGAAGAAGAGATGACTTTTAAATAGCTTGGATATGCCCGCACAAGTGTGACTAAACTAAAGTAATCGGATCTGAATATTACAATTTTAAAATATCTCTTGAATTGTATTTAATTAACAATAATTGTTTTTAATAAAGAACTTGCTGCTTCAACTCAACCCCTGGCGGTAGTATCCTCTCAAATATAATAACTAATAACCCAATTATATATAATTAAGGACAAAATTCAATAACATTATACTGGAAGTACAGTCATAAATGGAAAACTTCACAAGTGATAAAAGTATCTGTTTTAGGAACTCCAAAGGGATAGAGCTATAAAAATGAAATATGCATATTCTTGAATAGTTTTATTTAAGAAAATAATGTTTTAAATATATTTATACATTTTCATATAATATCAAAGACAAAACAAGTCTTATAGAAAAGATAAAGTCATTTGATCTTTAAAAAGCTCCCAAGTTTCCATGTATTTATTAGTGTTTGGGTTTGAACGTTCCGAACTGCTGAATGTAAATCAAGAAAAGTGCGCTGACGCACAATTTTTTTTTTTAAATGTTATCTTTAATTAAAAGAAACTGGGTGACTGATGATGAGAATTAAACAACATCTTCTATTGAAAACATGTTATGCACGAACGTGCATTGCAACAAGTATGTTTCTTTATTCAGATGACTTATGAAAATCAGCAAAGAATACATTCGATTTCCCCTAATGTTGGCCTCAAGTTCTGTAAACGTTTCTGGCACTGAGATGGATGCAGAATGTCGTCTGCTTGAATGGCATTAAATGGTCCTTCATGGCAAATACGTAAAATCTAAGCACCATGAAAACAATTTAACATTGATCGAGAGATGATAATTCCTTAACAGGAAACGGCGGGTAATTTTACATTGCGTTCTAAAATAAATGTAACTTTGAACGGAACCATGATATTTAACTTGATTAATGGTGTCCCATTGTTTCTCGGCAAAAGATAAAAAAGCAATAATATAAACTGTAAATTATCAATGTGTAAATACCCATGAAAGTTAACAGGAAAAGAAAATGATTAACATTAAACAACTAAAAAATAGTTTTTAATCGCAAAACTATGATGTCGAGCTACACGCGAAAATGACAACACCGACATCAGATTTACAAGCGTAACACAAACTAAGCCACGTGTACACGGGAAAAGATAATCGTAACAGGTTTCATACGAATTCTATGAAGCACATTTCAGAGAAATAGTATTCCTTTTCCTGGCACATTTTTTTTTTATATTATTCGTTAAAAAAAACCAACGAAATGGTGCTCGTTGTTTGGTAAAAGAGCAAGACAAGTGCAGGCATTGGCTGATGAATATTACTATACACGAATGCTGACTAGTTCTATACTACCATTGGATAGATGAATTGGCTGGTATGTTTATGGTGATAAAATCCGCGAAGAACTAAGGTTTTACTCTCAAAATACAAGAACCTTTATAGCCTAACGATTGAAATGTGTTCCTGTATATTGGGTTAACAATATCTTCTCTAATGAAGTTAAATACAAAATAAGCAACCATTAAACAAATGAGATTTTCAGAGGGGAGCCAATGTCCCTGCTGATATACTCGACTTTTCTATTTCAAAGGGTTTTATATAACTCCCGTAAAATTTCTATCCCTACTGATTATCAAGTTCGTCTGCTGATGTAAAAAAATATTAAACAAATGTAATGTAACTCACAAAGAGAAATGCCAGTGTTAGTATGCTTACACTTACCAAATGAATTACATTTCCAAGGAGTATATATCCATTATAAATGATTCATGGAATCTGATTTTCAACCTCATCCATTGCCCTGTTAAGATATTAGCAGTCTTTTAAACCCTAAACAAAAAATATTATTTAAATACAAGGAGAGATGTCGGAAATCGAGCGCTTCATCGGCATTTGCATTTTCCCCGCACTGATTTTTGAGGAGGGAGGACAATATAAAAGTAACATAGATTTAGAGACTTACGTTTTAGATACCAAGCGGTTTTTCAGATTCACCCATTAAATGTTAGATTTTAGAAAGACAGCATGTATCCGTGTACACGTACCATTCATGTTTTTTTTTAACAAAAGTTGAGTTTATACATTTCGACATATGTTTTAATTTGTAGGTTTCAATTGTTATTTCTATGTTTCAGTTTTTCTTTATTATTGTTTTTCGTTGTTTGTTTGTTTGGTTTATTTGTGTTTGCTTTTGGTTTGCTTTTTTTTTATGTCGTTTTGTTGCTTTATTAATGGTTTTTTCTTTATTATTATTTAAATTTGATTATTTGTTTTTACTTTTGTTTTGATTGTTACGTTGTTTTATTTGCCTTTTGTTGTTTTGTTTTTAAGATTGGTTCTTGTTCTGTTCATTGTGTTTTGTTTTTAAGATTGGTTCTTGTTCTGTTCATTGTGTTTTGTTTTTAAGATTGGTTCTTGTTCTGTTCATTGTGTTTTGTTTTTAAGATTGGTTCTTGTTCTGTTCATTGTGTTTTGTTTGATGTTTAGAATTTCAATAGTTTCCTTTCCACTGAAGTACAGCAGATTTTTACTATGAAAAGATGTTTTATGCAAGGTTTAAGTGCTTTGACAAACCCAGTCTTTCAGTTGTTTATCTTCCCGTATAATCCAACTTGATGTGTTATTCACAAAATGTATAAAATCTTGGTATTTCAAAATGTATGTAACTTTGTTTATATTCAAGTTGCACGCTATTGAACTATTCAGTATTTATCACTATGTAGCGAAATACAAGGAGACGATTTAAGTCACTTTTTATCCTCGAGTTAAACAACTTCACATTTCACTAGCCAGAAGTCCAAAGAAATCGCTTATAGATAAACAAAAAATGTAGAAGAAATCAATGCTTAATTTGTCTATATGTATCAGTAAATGGAGAGAAGCAGAAAGTTATGATTAACTTCATAGTAAAAACCGTCAGCTTTCGTTATTGATAAGAACAACACGACGGGTGCCACTTGTGAAGCAGGAAGCAACCATTCTCGATAACATGAGTTCGACTCAGGTTTTAAGTGTTCGTTTTGCTCAATCTTTAGTTTTCAGTTTGGTGTTTTGTTGAATATAATCTTTTGTCGTTTTATTTTAAGTCATGGTTAGGTGTATTTCTTCGACTCTTTGTTATTTACAATCTGATTAAAATATAGATCTTGTTCCGACGCTTTGCTTGTGAGCAAATGAAATGTCAATCAGATGGAGTTTTTATTGCTCGCTTTGTATCTTCTTTCTCTTAACATAAAAATGTCGTTTGTTTTTCTTACAAAATTATGCTATATTTCCATGTACATCAAACTTCCCCGCGTTTAATGGTATGTATGACATCTCATATGCACAAATCATGATATAATTAATCTTGGGTTCTAGGACATATCTTTGGGCATTGAAATACACTATTAATGAAGTTGTAAATATGAAAGATATCTGCATTGAAATAAAATGGTCGATACACGAGTTTAAGAACATATTTTATATTTTCAGTTTGCTTTTTTAAATACGAGTCTGTATTTTACCAATAAAAGTAGGAGCCAATGAGGAAGCAACACAACGACACAAAACCAAAGGAAACTGCAAGTCAAAATAGACAACACCGTACAAAATATTCAACTCTTAATCGTTTGGAGTGAAGTTGCTAAAAAAAAACCAAATGACCCCCACCGTCTTTTGAATCTTCCCTTTGCTTCCAGTCAAATGTCTCATTATTCACATTTTAGTATGGTTGTCTGATATTGTAGGTGTCTCTGTTCAATTCATTCGAAACCTTTTTTTTAAAAACTGTTGGCAATTTGATGTGAGTGTTTGTTTGAAGGAGAAAATGTATGGCGACCATTCAGATGTATATTTTAATTTTTAATTGCTGTCTCGTTCACCAAACAGATCTGATATTATTAAAATCCAAACATAGAGGTGTAACCGTTACTCTCTATCCTAATCATCTACCCCCTACTGGTGCCATTCAACCACAGTATATTGTTTTCTTTTTAAAGTTTCAAATAGTAAAGGCAAGTTATTATAATAACTTATTTTATGCAGATGACGGAAATCTTTAGTTTTATTCTAAGTTAATTTGCCTTTCCCTTTGGAGAGCCCCTGCCTATATTATGTGTGTCAGTATTTACACTACACGTCACAGTTTACACATCCTTGATAAGCAACACGATCGATATTTATGTAAACAAGATTTTATTTGGGATTTTATCAATTTTTATCAGTTATTTGGACATTTAGACAATTTATATAATTCTTATTATTGAAGAACTACCAGGTAATATTTGTAATTGCAGTCGTTTGCACTTATTATTGTTGTTCAGTTAAATGCAATATTAATCAAAGAAGCAGAGCGTCATCGCCATCTTGGAAATTTATTGTGTACGAACATTAATTTGCAATCGTATGCATATCAAACTCATTTGAAGATTTTGTTTCTTTCCGTTAATTGAATAAACAATATTTCTATTTATATGAACATTTTCTTATTCAACGTATATTGTTTACTTCCAATCTAATAATTTACGGCAATTATTAAGTCGTAACTTACAAACTTTGTTGGAAGTTGTTTTGCGGTGCACCTTCTTTGGAGGAAGATACGTTAAGGAGTTACAGTTATTTTTCGTCGTTCTAAATATTGACATTGTCAAAAGTGAAAATGGATATTCAGATTACGCCAGGTCCGAAAGTTTTAATATTAGGACACAGCTTTATTTCTCGTCTTACACAAGCATTAACATACGACCCGAAGTTATCACCGGACTTTAATTTAGCTCAATGCAGCGTGAGTTGTTATGGTATTAGTGGAGGTACAGTGGACAGACTAAAAAACAATGACGATTTAAATGCTCACATTCAGCAATTTCAGCCCTCGGTAATTATTTTACAGATAGGAGGAAACGATTTATGTGATCCAAGTTTGAAAGCAGAGACATTAGCATGTAACATTGTGGATTTGATGTCTGATTTTCAACTACACTACAGCTTTGTAAATAAGATCGTTGTATGTGAACTTTTTACGAGGACTCAACCTTGGTACATAACAGCAGAACAGTATGAGAACAAAAGAAGGATAGTGAATCAGATGTTACCCATCCTGGTAGATGACAAGAAACATTTTTGGAAACATTTACGGCTGATGAATAGCCCATTGCAAATCTTTGCTTCCGACGGTGTTCATTTGTCGGCATTGGGAATGCAAAAATATTATAGAAGTTTACGTCTGGCAATTTTGCATGCTATAGAGTCTTAGTGTAGAGTAGATGTTTCTCTTCATTTAATATGCTCGTTGAGGTTAGTTTTACTAATTCTGCATGAACAAAGAATACTGACAAATATGAAAGTGGTGAATGTTGTCTTACAAAATGTATTTATTGTACTTTCAAAACATTTTACATCCAGGTTAAATCGTGCATGTTATAACAACATATTGATTCATAACAGATGCATATTTTTGTTGAAATAACTGTTTATTCAAATCTGATTTTACAGAATGAATAATTATTATATGTATTCTTTCCTGATTTTAAATTTAATATTTATCTAGTTTCTATATTTTCAGTTTTTGAGAGTTTTTATACTACAGTACAAGTTTGTATATTGTTCGTAAATATTGTGAAGAAGCTGTCTCACCTTTGAATTTGTTACATCAGGTAATCATTACATTTTAATTATTTAAGCTTGAATGGACTCAACATTTAGTAAACAACTCTAATCATGACGATAGAATCAATAAATGTTATTTATAGACCATGTATTTGGTCATGACCTTGGTTTTGGTCAACAGCTGTTTTTCATAGACCATGTATTTGGTCAATAGTAATTGATTAAAGATTATTTATATTATTATAGACCATGTATTTGGTCGTGACCATGGGTTTGGTCAATACCTGTCTTTCATAGACCATGTATTTGGTCAATAGAAAATTGATTTTAGATCATGTATATTATTATAGACCATGTATTTGGTCGTGGCCATGGTTTTGGCTAATAACTATTATTTTTAGACCATGTATTTGGTCAAATGAAAATAGAGTTTAGATTATATATATTATTATAGACCATGTATTTGGTCGTGGCCATGGTTTTGGCTAATAACTGTTATTTTTAGACCATGTATTTGGTCAAATGAAAATTGAGTTTATATTCATGTATATTATTATAGACCATGTATTTGGTCGTGACCATGGTTTTGGTCAATACCTGTTTTTCACAGACCATGTATTTGGTCAATAGAAAATTGATTTTAGATCATGTATATTATTATAGACCATGTATTTGGTCGTGGCCATGGTTTTGGCTTATAACTATTATTTTTAGACCATGTATTTGGTCATGGCCATGGTTTTGGTCAATAGCTGTATTTATAGACCATGTATTTGGTCAAGTTGTTGTATATATATCATGGATATGGTCAAATGATTTTAATTATAGGCCATGGATTTGATCTAGCAATAGACCATATTAATTTGGTCAACGGAAATTGATGATTGATTGTTTCAATAAATCTTTATATAGACATATACTTTATTTACAATAAACTTGTATAAATGTGTAGCTTATTTATTTTGATAGTATCATGTATATTAACAGGATGCCTCCTAAAAGAAAGCCTAGTGAGAGGCAAGCCAAACGGCAAAAAAAGGACCAGACACAAGAGGATGCAATGACAGCTGCAATCTCAGCAGCTGTGACTGCCAAAGTTCTTGAAAACCTGAAGGAAAATGGCATATTGCCTCAACCCAGTCAGAAAAGACCCCACCCTGTTGAGATGGATGTCATCGAACAGGAAGAAACAACAGGTGAACCCACACACCACACACAAACTGCTAGCTTTTCAAGCGAAAACGTGTCTAATTTTGGCACCCGCAATAATCAAAACATAGTTCAAATACCTGCACAAAGCTTGGTTGCAGGTTTTGATGAGGTTCACCATGCCACAACTACATATAAACCAATAGGTAGACCTCTATATACTAAGATTAATTCTAAACTCCAAGAAAAAATTAAAAATAAGGAGTTTATTGATATGTCAGACATACTAGTTGACCACCATCCTGCCGAACTGGATTTCCATTTAGCTGTTCAGAACAACAGGGTGGGCCTGACATCAGGAAAGAAAAAGAGATATGTTAATATTGAAAGTTGGACCGATGCATTTAGCATTTTCTCTTCTGTAATTAGGAAGTTTAACCCCAATCACCCTACTTTATCAGAGGATTTAGCCATTTATATGGATTTGATTCGCCAAATTCAAAAGGATGGTGGCGACTGGTATTTTTATGATGTTAATTTTAGGCAATTAATGCAAAATGATGACACACTTTCTTGGAGTTACGTCGATCAAATTTTACATACAAGGTCCCTTAATAGATTTATTTCCAAAGCAAATAATACAAACACAATGAAAAGGACTCAAACAAGCAATAATGCAAAGCCCTTTCCAAACAGCGCCCCTCGTAGAACATGCAACAGGTTTAATGAGGGGCGAATTTGTGATGGAACTTGTGGATACTCCCATATCTGCAGTATCTGTTTCAAAGGTCATTCTAAGTCCAACTGCTACAAGAATAAAACAACAAACAGATCAAATGAGAATGGACCGTCCAGAAATTTTGAAAACACAGCTAACTTACAACGACCTACAGCTACTGCAACCAAACCTAAACAAATGTAAACTACCTACTCCTATTAAGACAAATAGATTGAAATTTCATTTGCAAGGTTATGACTCAGAAAAAACACTTTATCTTTTAAACGGTTTTAAAAATGGTTTTCGATTGGAACATAATGGACCTAGATCACAGTTTAATTGCTCTAACCTTAAATCAGCTAAAAGCAATCCTTTAATAGTACAAGAAAAAATTAACAAAGAAGTTAATTGTCAAAGAGTGATGGGCCCCTATTTAGAAAAACCTTTTTTAAATTTGAGGGTTTCACCATTAGGTCTTGTACCTAAAAAGTCTAAATCAGCTTGGCGATTAATTCATCACTTGTCGTATCCAGACAAAAAGTCTAATTCGGTAAATGCTGGTATTTCCGACGAATCAGCTGCAGTACATTATGCAGGCATACATGAAGCCATTAATGAAATCAAACAATTACGTAGCCACAAATATCAAGTTTTCTTATCCAAAACCGATGTTAGATCGGCATTTAGAATCCTTCCAGTAAATCCGTCAGATTATGAATTATTAGGTTTTAAATGGAATAATAAGTTCTACTATGATTGTTGTCTCCCAATGGGATGTCGGACCAGTTGTAAAATATTTGAAGAGTTCAGTACTGCGTTAGAATGGATAGCATTGACGAAATTAGGTATCACTTCAATGGTGCATATCTTGGATGATTTTCTGATCATTGAGAAATCGAAAGAAGATGCAATTTCCAAACTCAAGGCGTTCGTCAATTTATGTGAAGACTTGGGGGTACCCTTATCAGCAGAAAAGACTGAACTCCCTTCTCAAGTTATGGATTTTGTGGGAATAACATTGGACGTAATTAAACAAGAAGCTCGTTTGCCTCCGGATAAGATAACAAAATGTCGACATCTTCTGGAAAAGTTCTCACACATGAAACGTTGTACTTTAAAAGAACTGCAATCACTTATTGGAGTCTTGAATTTTGCTTGTTCCGTTATTCAACCAGGACGGGCATTTTTGAGAAGGATGATTAATTTAACTATGACTGTATCTGATGGTCAAAATCATGTTTATCTGAATCAGGAAACAAAAGATGACATAAGAATATGGCTACAGTTTTTAGATTCTTTTAATGGGAAATCAATGTTTTTAAATGAAAGTTTCATGTCCAGTAATACTTTGGAACTTCACACTGACGCTGCACAATCTAAAGGTTATGCAGGCATATACGGGTCAAAATGGTTTTATGGTCCATTCCCAGAAAACTGGAAAAACATCAATATAATGACCTTGGAGTTTTACCCTATAATCTTAGCAATTGAGTTATGGGGGACTTTGTGGAGAAATCACTCTATTCTGTTATTCACTGACAATGAGGCACTGGTTTCTGTAATCAATAAACAATCAACATCTGATGGTCCAGCAATGCAAATGGTTAGATACATGGTTTTCAGATGTTTGCAATTTAACATATTATTTAAAGCAAAGCATATACCTGGGAAGAAGAATATTTTTGCAGATTGCCTTTCTCGTTTACAGGTAGAACAGTTTTTGAGAATATCCCCAGCTGCTCAACCCAAACCGTGCTTAGTTCCACATCAATTCCAGCCACAGAACTTTTGGAGTACGTTACAATCTTAGCAAATGCAGCTCTAGCTCCATCAACTCGAGCTACTTACAGCCGCGCATGGAAAACTTTTGACTCTTTCTGTACAGAAATAATGAACCAAAGCCTTCAGCCACCACTTTCTGTAGCTACCATTTCATTGTTTATTGCCTACATGTTTAAAAAATCATATGCTCCTAGTACAATTTCAACATATCTATCCGCCATAGCCTATGTTCACAAAATGATGTCAATGCCTGACAACACTCAGTCGTTTTTAGTTGAGAAATTAGTTACAGGCACATATAGATTATCAAAAACATTTGATAGCCGTCTTCCAATCACAATTCCTATTTTAAACAAGTTGATACAAAGTATAACATTAGTTGTCAAGTGTACATATGATCAAGTTTTGTTCAAGGCAATTTTCTTATTTGCTTTTTCAACTTTCTCTAGAGTTGGAGAATTGGTGACGTCAAAAAATGCCCCAAATGATAATGTTCTGCTATTGCACGATGTTTCATTGTCTTATATCCAGGGCAAAGCAGCAGAAGTTCAGGTTTGCTTCCGAAGATTTAAGCATAATGTTAGAGGAATGCCAAAGACCATTTCGTTTTCACATGGTACCGCAATGGAATCAGCCGTCGTTGCCATGGTTGAGTACCTGAAAGTGAGACCTTATTCCGTTCCCACAGAACCATTGTTTTGTTCTGTTGATGCCACTCCATTACATCGTCCAGTCTTTGACAGAATATTACATAAATGCTTAGCATCTTGTGGTCTGGATAGTTCGCGATACAAAGGACACAGTTTCCGCATAGGAGCAGCAACTGATGCTGCCGAGAGAGGTTTATCCGATTCACAAATACGATCTATGGGACGTTGGAAGTCTAACGCATTTCAAAAATACATAAGATCTCATTTAAATTGATAGGCAATTTTGGTACCTGCTTGGGCCGGTACAATCATTTTTATAGGAATATATACATATTTTTCAACATCTTTACATTACTTGCTTGGGCTGGTAATTGGCAATCTATACGAATTTTATTTTTGATAAATCTCCAGTTAGTGTGTCATCATATAATAAAACATATCATTTTAATGCAATAGCAATTATAAAGTCAAAAGGTTTCAACGCATGAAGCTATGTATTCTAACAAAACTTAACTGCTTGGGCCGTTAAGTTTTTTAATGCTTATGCATGATATATTTATGCATACTTAACTATAATGCAAACTTTATCATTGATATATAGATGTTTGTGTGTGGCTCTTATATCTATTTAATTCTTACAATGACTTTGTCTGTTAACATTACGGTACTTGCTTGGGCCGGTATTGTAGTTATAGTTGTATGGTTAAATTAGAACTAATTATGATCAGGCATTAAGATCAAAGCTTTATTTTCTGCCAAGTGCTTGGCCTTTGTGGGGTAGGAAAGACTTATTTTATTGCATCTTTCCTGGTGGCTTAGTTGACCCCTTTTCTAGGCCAAGCTACTGTATTATGTAATATGTTATGTAATATGTTATTATTGTTTTTATGTATTTTCATTCATTATTATCGTTTTGTACAGATGTATATATATTGTGTATTTTGATATGAAAGAATTTTTTACGAATAAGTAAAAATTTTGCAATTTACTCTCTAGTTTCTCCATTCATTTATACATTGCCATTACGATACCAAAAAGAACTTTTCGTCGGTTTCTGACCCTTACATCTTATCAGATGATTTGTTACAGTTGTAGGAAGATAGCATAAAGGCAAGTTATTATAATAACTTATTTTATGCAGATGACGGAAATCTTTAGTTTTATTCTAAGTTAATTTGCCTTTCCCTTTGGAGAGCCCCTGCCTATATTATGTGTGTCAGTATTTACACTACACGTCACAGTTTACACATCCTTGATAAGCAACACGATCGATATTTATGTAAACAAGATTTTATTTGGGATTTTATCAATTTCCCTCCCTCCATCCCCCTTTTCAACTCCTTTTCTTTACTTAGAAATTTGATTGTTTTTGTTTTTGCTTCTTTTTTATACTAGGTGATTTGTTTTGGCTAACTATGAAATTTTTGGCTTGGCTTAGTTGACCCCTTTTCTAGGCCAAGCTACTGTATTATGTAATATGTTATGTAATATGTTATTATTGTTTTTATGTATTTTCATTCATTATTATCGTTTTGTACAGATGTATATATATTGTGTATTTTGATATGAAAGAATTTTTTACGAATAAGTAAAAATTTTGCAATTTACTCTCTAGTTTCTCCATTCATTTATACATTGCCATTACGATACCAAAAAGAACTTTTCGTCGGTTTCTGACCCTTACATCTTATCAGATGATTTGTTACAGTTGTAGGAAGATAGCATAAAAGGGCATTGTTTTGCATTTGACATGTCGTGACATTTTATAACTTACTAGGAACGGTATTTTTTTTCTCATTGTTGAATATCAAGAGGCTTACATATACTTTTTTGGTATTTTGTGAATAAGTGTCTCATTAGCAAGCATGCCAGATCTTCCTTTTTTAAAGTGACGCAACTGTAAATGTTTTTGGACTATATAGGTCGAATAAACCAGACTTATATAACAGAATCGGAACAACTGAAACCACGCCAAAACCAAAGGTTTATGTTATACATTCAGATTGAGTTTCAATATATTTTAAAAACGACAAAAATGGTATTTGCTCAATTTATTAACATCTTTACAGTTTTTTTAAATATTAAATGCATTTGATAATGCAATTTCTTTTATGATAAAAGAAAGCATTAAACATAAAATTTGGATTTCATTGACAATAAGAAAACATAAGGCTTAATAATGTAAAGGTAATCATATCTTTAAAACATAAAAAATAATAACTATCTTCATAGAAAATATTAAATATCAACAATAAATGCAAAATAAACAAAAGTACATTTACAAAAATCATGGATCGCTAAGAACTGAATTAAAAACGTTAAAAATCAACATTGAATTCACGTTTTACTTTTTTTATTTAAAAATAAAAGAGCTCCAAACAGCTGAGAATTCTTTTTTTTTAACTAGAGCTGAGAATTCTTACGATTTCTATATAATAAGAATTTCACCTTTTGGAATATTGTTTTTTGTAAGAAAGCGACCATGATATTGTATGTGTTATGGTTAGTTTATGTCAAAACAACATATACACAATAAAGAAATTATTGAGCGACTTCAATTTCCACCTATGAAATTGAATTGAATTGTTAGCGAGGTAATCTTATCCAATATATAAATACAACTGCACATTTATACAATTCATGGCAAGGAAAATTCAATGCCTTTTTTACTAAAGTAACCTACTGGCACATTCACATTTCAGCTAACCGTCCTTTGATTCGGGCCAGCTCGCGCTGTGTAGCTCGCGCTCTTTATCTTCTGAACACTGTCGAGACTAAGCAAGTGATAAATGTCCACATTTAATGTGTATCACAGGCACCGGTCGTCGACGACAACGTTCCAAATATGGCTAGCTCATTCGTCGTTACATAACATTAATAAATTAATAACATTTTAGAGACATTTTTTATGTTAAACATGATTGTTGATTCATTGGTGGCTGTGCGTACCACGAATGATAATGAGACATAGCTGCCATTCCTGGTCCCATGCTTGGCATAGATGACATCGACATTGTAGACATTGGCATATATGAGTTTGGTGCAGACGACTGGTGCGCACCTGAATTCATTTCCCATGTTGGCTGCGGACTGACAGATGATGATGGTGATGACATCATTGGATGTTGATTATTGTTATGCGATTGTCCGTTTTGTTGCGAGTTTGGCTGTACGTGAGGTGCTGGCGTATCGGAAGGATGCTGAGCGTCTGGTGAAGGTTGTCGAGTAGGATGGTTTGGTGACGTCACTGGTGTTTGTACATTGTTCCCAACTTGATTCGTTACTGGTCCAGTTTGCTTCATGATCTTCTTATACTTAGAACGTCTGTTTTGGAACCAGATTTTGACCTGAAAAGAACAATAAACATTTAAAATTTCGAACAAAATTTAATCATAAGTGACTTAAGAAGTAAACATATACCGTGAAAAAAGCCATTTCTTAGTCTTAATGATTCAAATTTCCTACTAATATACGAAACAATCACTGAACCTTCTCAAATTTCTAGTAGATTAATTTTCTATCGAGGTCAACAAGTTTAACTTTATAATTAATTATGCATCGTTTAAACGGCGTGCGATGCACCCAACCACCTCCAGTAAACAGTAACGTGTGACTAGCCACTGCCTATAGGGTCCATTAAATTTTCTTTGTATTTCATCCTTTACTGGACTATAATGTTACTGTTTACCCTCCTATAAATATTTGTATGTTTACGTAGCCATCTGTTGTTACTCGAGCAGAGAATATCTGATTCATGAACCTTCGGAATGCAAAAGGTCAAGATGTATTTTACCGTAGATGCAAGCTATGTTTTCTTTCATAGAAAAACCTGAATAAATGGTCCCTAACATAGAAAGCGATAATGTACTCCTAAACCAAAGCTTATTAGATAATATAATGAAATGTAAAATTAGACGATATTTATAATTAAATGGATAATTGCTATTTATTTCACCACTTTTTGAGCTTTTAATACGTATTCAAATCATTTCTAAATGAAAATTAAGTTTCACTTTTACCATTTAAAATATAACGTTCTCAAATTTTAAGTAATATTTGCAATTAACTAAAAAATCATAAAAAAAGACTATCCACTTTATATGCAGTGTTTGATTTGTGAGTCCATTGTACTAACATTATAAAAGACCATTGAAATACGACTGCTTTACGCAAATCAAAGGAGACCTCTTTACTAAACGATTTCTTAAGGACGTCGAACAAAACAGCTTTTTTCTAAGTTTGAGTGATTTTCTTTTATATCTGAAACAGTTTGAATTAGAAATAGGGTGGGCGTGGCGTGTCACTAGTTTTACAATTGCTTTAGACATTCTGCTTGAAGGAAGAGTTGTACATTTCAGTAGAGAAATAGACAATGATATAAAGTTTCAAATTTTCTCAGCGTTCTCATCTGCCCCCTAACTTATTAAGCAATTGAGAATTATTCATAAAAATGAGCATGCAGGCAGGCCATTTTCATACAAAGTGCTTTGGGATCAAGTTGTTTTTTCAGAATATTATCAAGCACGAAGAACAAATCATAAACACAAAATCTAAAAAAAAGTTGTATTTGATAGCATAAAAAGACAATTCTACTATCGGAAAACTTTACTAAGCCTTAAAATCATCCACTCAAAGTGCCCCAAAAGCAGAGACTTTCAAAAATCAACTAGTCGAAGTAAATTCTAACTGCCCTAACCACTCTTAATCAATGGGTTATCTGGTAAAGGAAAAGTAATAGTAAAAATTGATTTATTAAGATAAGACTTTCGTTATTCTACACTTAAGGATGTATATTTTATACATGTCAAAATGCAAAATGGAAAGACACAGAAATCGATGTTATCATGCTTAGTCGAGGGGTATATAGTCATAAGAACATTCCGGGTATTATGTCGTTGACTCGGTCCACAAGCACATAACAATAATGTCATCCAAAATCTGCGAATTTTGCTGAAGGGGAAAGTTTTAATGTCTTCTTAATCAACGACTTCGACAAAATTTATCTTCCCACAATCTGATATGAAACGAATTTCACTTCACAGGTAGATTTATATTTAAACTTTCACATCAAGTTGTAAATGACGGAAAAAAGCTTTAATTAAAAAATCAATCGAAGCTCAACGCCATAAAATGTAATAAAAGGAATATAATGTGTTAACTTTGATTTAAGAACTATCTGTTAAAATATATACAGCATATGTTTCTGTGTGTTATTTATTTCCATTTCGACAAAAATCATGCTAAGATATTGGAAACCGGAAATGCTTCCAAGGGAAATAAGTTCTACAAATAATTAATTAACTAATTTATTGTCCGCATATTTCCTTTAACTATATTTAATTAATTGTTAATCGTAAACAGCTTGATACTGTAATATAAATTCAATTAATAACTGTTATTTTTAATGTATTAATGTAACTGACAGTTTTGTGGAAGAGAATTTAATCAGCGGAATACTATTATTATGCAAGTCATTGGAGGAAACAATTATTATTCTTATGTGAATTTAATCATAATCGGGATTTAACAGCCAACTAAAACCCTATTCCGATACAAAAAAAGACAGCATTTGATGTGTAATTTTATTTTAATTTCAAAAACGTATTTTTACAACACATAAATCCTTTTGGAATGATTTTGATGTCTAGGTGGTCACATGTACAGTAAATTTTTGTTCCTGCTTCCCCTTTATAATTCTGTAGACCTTCAGATTTTATACTTGATATTTTCCTGAATACAAATGGTTGTTGATATTTATTAAAGTCTTTACAGATGGTCGTCCACGGTTTTACATCTGCTTGACGAGGCAGAATAGATGTATTGAACACATTTTACGATCGTCTTGTTGATTTTAAGCAGTTCATCGTTCAGCCATTAAAGTAAAGATTTAAACTAACAAGCTATTTAGGAACATAACAGATTAAACGGAGAATATGGGAAAGAGAGATTAGACCGATGATTTCTCCATTGTGCTCTCCCAGCTTGACACGGCAGACACTCGACTGACAAAACGTTGGGGTGGGAGGGGAGAAGTCATTTCCTGTGTGATGTGGGGACCGCCCCGTCGTCAGTTACGTTGAGGTCCCGACAGGGAAATTCATCAACCAAGTGAAATAATTAAAATCATAAATCATTATTGTGGATTTTCAATAGATTTTTTGTAATTCGAGATGAGAAACTTTTGTTTGTGTTTTCCTTTAATGTCATATGCCTTAAGTGTCAGATTTTTACCGAAATGAATTAACGCAATTTTTCATCAAGCTAATCTTTACTGCTCCGAAATGGAAACCAAACCATATGGAATACAGTTTCTTTTGACTGATATGATAAACAATTGCGAAAAAACCAAAGTTTATTGAATTTTGTTAATTTGCTATATTTCTAGCCTCACACAAAAACCTGACCAAATGGTAATCTTTTGACAAATATAGATTATTATCATAAAACGTCATTTCTTAACTAATGAAAATTAATACGTTTTCTTTACATCGACCATTTAACTAATTGTTTTAAAAAGAAAACAAAATAATTGACCTGTTAAAACTATGGCTTTTATCTTCTAATGTAACATTCAAATGTACAAGGTGGAACGATCTATTCGTAAATAATATTGTAGCAGTTGTTTTAAAGGGTACAAAAAGAAAAGGGAGAAAACGAGTATAACTCTGGTCTGGTCCCTGGGAAATAAATATGGGCTTCAACATTTCCACAAGTGGTAAAATAGTTTTTCCCCTAACAATTAAATCAATAATTCGGTATTTTATCCCGTTTTCAAATAAGCTTTTGCTTCTAAATAATTGAGAAAAAAAATATCCAGGTAAATTATATTAAGCTCACGTCTATCAGTATACTTCATACCACACATCTCCTTTTATTTATTTTTTGATAGTTAGAACATCAAAATAAAATGTGTGGTGTAAAACGAGAACCTAATACCTGACAAGTTATGGCCCTAGTACCTGAATAATAATCGACTAATTTCCGTACGTGAATTGTTTTCGTGAAATGATATACATTTTATACCCAGGAATTAAATTTCATACCTTTTCTTTCCTTTATATCATGATTTATATTAATGCACATTTTTCAAGTGTGAACATGGCCGTCTTCTGGCCTTAAAGGCCTATCTTGTTAAGCTAATATTTCACCCACAAAGATACCCCAAACACTTCTAGTTTGAATTGAATTCTTTAAAGATGTATCACATCTATATTATAGATTGTGTACTAAATTAAATAATGTGGGGCATTGCGGGTATATTATACCCGATCGCTTTCTGAATCAAAAGCATGATACATTTTCCCACACTTAAGTATGTAGTTACAATGAATAAGTTTTATAGTTTTATTTTCTCTTATACATTTTATATCTTTCCTCTAATCAATGGACCACAGGATGATTTGAATACATTTCAACTAGTAATAAAATATTTCGGTTTTTTCAGATGGTTGTGATTCATTCTTTAGCTCCAATGTTTTAAATGTTCATTATAAGGAATGTAATTTATATCAAAAAAATAATGCATATCTAGCGGTATCGTAGTCTTAAATAACGAAAGAGCCTTACAATAAGGTATTCTTTAAAAGGATCCCGGAAAACAATACGGAATGAGATTTTTTTTTTAATTTAGACTGATTGTTTTGTTTTTATATGTCTTTACAAATCTGTGATGTCTTCGCATGTTAGCAATTGGAATCCCCAACTGCATTCTAAATAGTTAACATCCTGCTTTATTTCCCTGTTGAGAGGTGTTTTATAACAAGATATTTTGATAATACCAATTAATTCATCGATATAAGGCAATATTAGCAATTCCTAATTCGTGTTCTTTGGACCATTGGGATTCATTGATTTGATAATGCTAATTGACCGCATACAATCAGATTTGGTCTTTTAACATAATGAAAAGGCTTATTTCAAGATTTTATTTCCCTGAAGAAGAAAAACGCCAAAGAAGGTGAAGAGGCAGAAACCGTTATTTGTCAAGAAACTATCTGAGGCAATCTGAATTGTGAATTATATGCTGATAAAACATTGCATTGAATCTGTTATCTGAATTATTTTTTTCGCAGAAACATGCTGATAAAAAATGCATTCAATTTTGAAAACCGATCAAAACAATTGAATACTAACGCAACATTTCCGTTAACAAGAGAACATTTCCAAAGTCGGAACCAATCAGGACTATTGTTCCGATTAACATTGTTTTAGTGTCAACCAATTTGGCATTCATGACAGGCCTTCGGCTAATTTCGTACCTTCTCTGAATACTTACAATAAGACAAGGATATTTAGCAATATAAACTTTGCCCGAGGAACCGTTAATCAAATAAAATATTATAAATTGAAAATCCCGAAGAAAGATTATGATCGCTCGTTTGTTTTTCATGTATTTTTTATCTTTTAATAATTGTAATCTTGTAATTACAGGTTGATAAACACCTATACGTATTGAAATTACATACTAATGGCCAGAGGCAACGATGGAAGATATGTCAACTAGATTTCTATTCCATGAGAAGTGAATTAATTGATATTCGGCAAATGACCTTTTAAATTTATACAGTTGTTTGAAATGACTTTGTTGCTTTTGATACAATCCTCAGTAAGGTCAACATTTTAAAATTTGACAATATAATAATGAAAGAGAATGAAAATTTAAGGTAGAATAAAATTGGAGTAAACAAAGTACATGCAGTGCTACTCCAGATATACAGATAAACTAGAACCGTATACATGTACAAACATATGGTCAAAAAGTTTGGGAAGGCAAACGGAAACCAGTTTTTTTAAACAAGAAACCAACACCGGACAGCCTTAACTATATCATAACTTTGCTTAGAAATTTGCAATCATTTGTAGTCCAAGTACAACTGCATTATGTAAAATCTTGAAAATGCTTTGTTAGATTTTCTGTTTGTTGATGTAAAAGAATAACAATTTTAGAAATTCTTATTCAAAAAGTAAAAAGTTTGCATGTTACACGTTGTAGTTACAACAATAACTATCATTTAATCGTCAGTGCTATCGTTTATTTTAAAACAATAACTACTTTATAATAAGCATTTTCTTTAAACACAACCGTGAATGTGATTTATTCAATTAGAGAAAATAATAGATAATTTCACTAAATTTCCTTATGATTAAAAAAATAACACCACTTTTCCATGAAATCAATATAAATATGTTCGAACAGATACTTTGTAACATGGAATAAGGAGAATTTGGCCTACGCTGCGTATTTTTCTTGTCAAATAAATAAGCCACTTTGTGTTTACAGCATCTTATCAAAGATTATTATGAAATTTTAAGCATCAGCGTGCTTGCTGATTGAGTATAATCATGTATTATTTTCTTTGGGTCTAAACTGATTATTTAGGGTAATTTCCCAGGTAAATGCTGTTCTTAGAACCCTAATTAAGATAATTTCATCCCTAAAATTGTTTAATTTCGGTAGAATTTAAGTAAATTGATGGCAAAACGCTGAATATATAAATTGGAGTTTGGAGAACAGCTCCAGTTGCAAATTTTGGGCCTGAAACTTATATAAAGTAAAAAAAGGTGCGCTAAAGTTACAGAAATATTATAGATTGAATTCGACTTTCAGACATGGAATTTATTCGGACAAATATTTTAAAGAAAACTCTTTGTGGGATTTTCTAACAATTTCCGTATAAGGTAAATGAAGAAATATTTTGAATTTACATTTTGATACAAAACATTTTCTTTTAACAATAAAATGAATAAAAATATTCTTCAAGCATTGAAACCTTTATTGTAAGCCAGATATTTTTTCGTCTTTTGTAAAGTTAATAATTAGCACTAGACTTTTTCAAAATCATTTCAAAACTTCAACTTTAATTTTGTTTGATAATATCACAAAAGCAGAAACACTAACCTGAGTTTGTGTTAGGCCGAGGGATGCTGCTAATTCTGCTCTCTCGGGTAATGCAAGGTACTGCGTTCTCTGGAATCTGCGGTTTAACTGTTGTAGCTGAAGACTGGAGTATATGGTCCGGGGTTTCCTCATCTTCTTACCTTTTCCATTAATACGAAGTTCCTCAATCTGAGACTTGTCTATAGACATAAAAAATAAATCTTCAGTTGCTATAAACAGAAATGTTTCTAAGATAAAATGAAGGAACAAACAATATCAAACAAAGTAAAAAGAAAATACAGTAAATTGATAAAAATATGAATATTACAAGATTTATTTTTACTAAAGTTTTGGGATATAAATATATTTACAAGGAAAAATTAACTTCAGAAAAATAATATTTCTACCTTTAGAAATTTGTAATATAAATGTTCAACTAAATCTTGCTTCTGGGAGTTTTTGTGCTGATTTTTGTTTTTATTTGTACAATGTGATATAAATATTGAAATTGTTAAAATTCTACACCTTGGATAGGATTTCAATTGAACAATATCTCCTTGAATCCATCTTTATTAAAATTTAAACACTCCATTTATAAATATAAAAAGTGTTTGCAATTAAAACATTATAATTAATATATTAATTTCAATGGGGTATGATACTATTTCTAAATTTTAAATACGCTTCGTCTTAAGTAGCAATAGTGAAATATTATTTGTGACAGTTTTCCATTTTACTCATTGTCCCGTGCCAAACAGGTAAAGGCACACACATTTTACAATGTTCATTTTTGTGATATATTAACACTGCATTTCAATATATAGTGTCAATTTAACAAATGCACTCATTTTCGCCCTTTTAAGCTATTCTTTGCCATTTTTAAAACATGTTTATTTAAAAAATAAATGAAATAAATGATTTATTTTCCGTCATTCAATATCATAGAAAAGAAAAATATTGCAATGATGTTCCTTAAAAAATAAAGTTGCGACATCAAACATACTTTAAGATTCTTGTTTATCGCTTAAAATCTTTACGTTTGATGGCGTTTAATTACTTTGAAAATTTTATTTAAATCGGAAAATCTAAAGGTTTGATTTCTCAATTTTCGTCGAGAAAATACTATTACCAAACCCTTTGCTAGGACTTTTTTTTAATGTTGTGATCATTGGTCGTGAAAAAGTTGTATTCATTAGAAACTTCCGACATGTTCGTTTCTTTTGTTTAAACTCATGGTTAAAAGATCAACAACGTTCTTTTGAGATGTGATCATGTTTTAAGGAGAGACCGTTTTATAAACACAACCTTGAAATAAACAAGAGAAACATACATGTCAAAAATACAACACTGTTCTTTTACTATGACCGCTATAAGGTGGGCGTAAAGTGGCATAGCCGATTCGTCATGTATACAATTGATTTCATACAATCATTTTATGCATTGAGAAAAAAATATTGTAGAATAAAAACATAAGTTTTACTTACCATCTCTTGGAGGTGAAGGACTTTGGTGGTAATGTGGCATTGGAAACGGATGACCTGCAGGTGGCTGATACCCAGAGGGTGACATAGAGTTCATATGAAATGGATATCCAAGTGATCGTGCATGCTGAGGATTAGAGAATATACTGTCTCCATGTTGTCCCGAATGTGGATGTCCTTGGTACAGAGAACGGTTAGGGTATGCCGGGTGAGTCATTCCATGGGGCATACCCTGCTGTTGTTGTAGATCCATGAATGCTGACTTGCCACCCATTTCCTGGTCGAGACCCTCAGGTCCACCAACATTCAACATCTTATAATCGTTATATTGGTGAATATCCAGATTTCAGGATATGATACACAACTTTAAAATTTTGTTGATGGTTGTTCAATGTTCGTGATCGAAATTCGATTTCAAGTTGTCAAAATGAGCTTGGCATCAATAACAAAGTTCGGTACACAGTAATGTTGACTGTAGTTATTAAGGGTAATTTTAGATAAATAGTCCTATACCCGGTGATCAACTACTCTCATTCTCTATGCAAGAGCGCTATTAAATGTTATTACTTTCAGAATAAACCTTGTATTTAAATCTGTGAACACGACCCAAAACTTATTTAGTCTATTCATCAGCTATAGTTAACTCCGCCTATTTATGTTAATGTTGAATATGATTGGTCCGTTCCGTCTGAGTTGACATTTATACACGAGTCAGCCGAGTAATTTAGAAGTAATAGTACTCTAATAAAGAAAGTCAGAAAAACTCATGGTTTAAACAAACAAAAATCAACGTTAATTAAATTTGAAAGCAGTGTTAAATACACATGTTATTTTACACAATGGTTACACTTGAGTGGCTTTACTTCACGGGTAGATAGCTAATCAAATCAATGAAAAGGTAAAAAGTATTTTTGATTTAGAATTTAATTAACATCCATTGTTTTGTCTTTAAGCAAATTCATTGCAAGAATAAAAAATTACAAAGACATTTTTTGTTGAAAATTCTCAGCGTGGATTTTCGTACCATATATTTAAATAATTGTCTAAAAACTTTGCTACCAGGCGCAGACACCTTTCACAATATTTAGGCGCCAATACCTGACCAAACTTTCTTTATATTTTTTTCCTGTGATTTTTTTTTCTCGGTTTCATTTAAAAGTTTTTATTTGCCGCTTATAATAACGTGGGAAAACGAAATGATACAAAAATAATAGTAATAGTTTATATCTTTTAAAATTCAATTTTTCATGTATAATTAGCTACATGAAAACTGTTATTTCCTTTATCGAAATTGCAGATTTTGTTTAATTAGTTTTAAAGAAACAAAAGAGGAAGAACAATATAAAAACAAGTATTCAAATTTGAAAGAGACATTCCTTATAAATTTTGAACAGCGATAAGAAATCTATGCACTACCAATTGTATGAAAATATAATGAATAAAATCTTAAAGAAAAATTACAATTACGTATTTGTTTAAAATTCAAAAACAATGTACAAATTGCCGTTTTTTTTATTGATTGAAAATTTACAAAACTTAAATTCAATTTTAGTAATAATAATTTGTGTCTAAGTTAACGGTTCTAAGTTAACCAAAAATTATAAGGGCAATTCAACCAACTAATGCGTGTTTCTGAAATCGAAATGAAAGCATGTTAATTTTTATTTATCCATATTTATATTTTGAATTGTCTTCTTTCTCTAGCTTTCATTGGCAATCATTTATTTAAATAAAAATTAACGTCCTATTGCAAAATAATAATCTATATTGTTTTAGCTTTTTTCATGTGGCGTATATTGTGTATTTCGCTCGAGCGGGTTTTTAAGTGATACTTGAATTGGGTACTTGACTATTTTCATTCCATAAAATGGTTTGTAAATGTCTTCTAATTACCCGGTAATAACCTGTGATTAACGGGTTCAATGATAACTCAATCACACTCGAATCCACCGGGACGATTTACATAGCGGTTTTATAATAACATATTTAGGAGTTTATTTAATAAGATATTAACGTAAAAAGTGTCATAATCTATTAAAAATCCTGTTATTTTTGAATTACATTTATAAAATAAAAATACAGATAATAACACGGTTTTAGACAAGCTTAACTACTATTTTCCTAGACCCAAGAGGATTATTATTTAGAATAGAGGATAAATTACCAATATTTGGATAAATTATATGGTTATGTGTATTTGCTTTATTGTGCAGCTTTACAAATGGACTTAAGATGATGCATTAATGCAAACACGCAAACTGGATAATTGAAAAATTGAGAAAGCGGAGTAAATGCTTGACAAAAGAGATAGCTGAGTAAAAGCTGGTAATAAGAAATAGCCTGTGACATACATAAAGAAAACAAATCAACTCCCATAATGTATATATAGTTAATCCCAGTTGCAAAAAAAACCAACTTATAAATGTCCTGTCGTATGCTCATTTTAACCCGATTCCTATTGGATGAAATTTAAGTAGAAGAAATATGGAATACGTATATTGTTCAAAATTACTTAAAATCTAAACTTATTATTTATTCGATTGAAGTTAAATATATATTTTAAACTATTATGCCATTTTTTTTTAAAGTTATCATTTATAATATATTATCCGTCTCAATTTTCAATTCTTGATTCCGTACACATAATCTAACATTTCGAAAAGCTGCTTATGAACGTTGAACATGATTTTGTAACAGAAATAGAGCTTTACCACACAATCACACCAAAAACTCATAAGGAGTAGAACGTTGAAAGTGTTCTGTAAGTAAACCACGAGCATATTTTCGCGCACTTCCTAATAAAATATTTAATCAAATAAAGGAAAAAAATACATGGGTAAGTTAATTAACTTTTCAACAAATAAATAAAATATGGAAAATTGCAGTAACTTTACATCAAGTTACACAACTCTGGTTACACAGAAATATCAGTCAAAACTCAAGGCTCTGAATTTTTAAGCCTACGATATTCTCACAATTCTTTGACATTATTCCGAGTAAATTCAGAGCAGTAAATTATTGCTTAGGCAAATCTAAGACATCTCAGTCATCGTTTTTATAATTACATTTGTTGTTTAGTTATTTCATTAAATGCAAAAAAAAAATTTTTCTTAATGTTTATCCCTTTAATTTTTTGTATATTCATTTCGTATTTTTTAATCGCTGGTTTGTGTCTTTTAATTGATTCTGATTATTTTGTATAGATACATTTCATCGATCAATTTTCAAAAGCATTTTTCAGAAACAGAATTACAAAGTGCACTCAAAATTGGTAATTCAGAAGAATTGAATTGGCAACAATACATATATGAATATATCTTTATCAGAATTTTTAGAATTCATTGTGGAATATTTTTTTTAAAGTAAAATTGAATGATAAAAATGTGTCATTTAAAAAAAATGTGCCAGATAGTATATAAGTTCTAAAAAACTTCATCTTTCTTTTATGATTGCTTAAAATCATTTTATTACAAAAATACAAATTATTTACTTTTTGATTTTTATCAGTGTTGTATGTTGACTTTTTTGTATCAGTTTAAAATCTAATCGATAATCGATTAAAAGATAGTAAACACCAAGTATTGTAATTTCTAATAGTTTACGGATTTATGGTTTTTGAAATAAAACACCAGATCGTAGTATTTGATTAAATTTCAATCGAAAAAAATAACTTTGAACAAGTGGCAACTAGTTTTTCTATTTTTTCCATGTTCTTTGTTGCTATTTTTTTGTGATTTCATTTCGAACTTAATATTTCAATGAATACATTTTGATTGAAGGTTTGACACCGAATGTTCAATAAAATATAATCATATGTTTAGACTTATAAATAAACAATGTATCGCAAGCCACAATTTCCGAAGTTTTATAAAACCAGCAATTGTAAGGTTTTTATTGACTCTTATATACCTCGTTTATAATGCATGATTTGAGATATTATTCTTATTACCACCAGTGCGAATTTACCCATTTTCAAAAGCACAAATAGTGTTCAAGTTTATGAATCTAAACTCTTAAGTTATATCACAATGTACATAGGAAAGTAAGTCGTATGTAAAATCAATTGAATCACATGTCTCAAACTGTGTTAAAGTGACAAATCTGCATACCAGTTTCAATGTTGTAACATAAATCTTGCGTCTACTTTAGTAACTTCGATCAGTTTAAAGCTTTGGTACGGTTTATTTTTTATCGGTTTTTTATTCTTTGAGATAGACAAAATCAGCCGACCTTCTAGGTTTCCCTTTCACTTTTTACAATATACACCATTTAGTATGTTACAACTCTAAATACAACTGACGAGGAGGGACAATAATTGTTTAACGAAAGGTATATTTTAAAGCCTAGTTAGCTGAGTAGTTTAATCTGGACACAGTGTATGCGGTGTTGTTACTATGTCACAAAAGCAGAGTTTCGAATCCCGTTGAGGGAAGAAAAAAAAATGCTTACTCAAATTGCAAAACTCCCATTGTTTGGCTTTAATTCTGACGAAGACTATATACATTATGATATAAGATCCGTGATAGTTTCTATCAAATTTATTCATATTTGTTTTCAACTCGGGTCCAGTAAGAGCTTGACGTATATTGTATAAACACATGTAAATACGGTTATTGTCGAATACTGCATGTCTTTTGGTTAATTGGGTCGTTGAATGGTCAAATTGATGTATACTCCAAATTATATATTCATGATTCGATTCGTCCTATGATATATTTAAAACTGTCCTTGCATATATGTCTTAGACTGTAAATCAACGCTTTTTAATTATATATAGTGCTAATCATGAAGGCCTGCAGACTGTCATATCATAGTAAAAATGAAAATAAGAGGATAAAATAAAGAAATATACACCATAAATAGAGCCTCGTTATTGATCTATCATTAATTTAAACCGTAGAAGACGAAACCAGTCCGACAAGTACATGTGCACCCACCATAATAATTCTATTGGCATCCATTTTACGGAGAATACAACATAAACTGCTATTCTCTGTATTGGATTGCATTTTTCAAGACAAATAACACATTAAAGGAAGAAAGGTCAATGTACAACACAATAAATTACTCGGACTATCCTAAGACATGTTTTCGATGTCTTATAACTTAACGACATATATACATTTGAGGACATATACTAACTTCAGACTCTTTTAAATCTTCACCAAGGACTACCATATGTTATACGACCATACCAAGATATGTCTTTAGTGCAGTAGACTCTGCGTCCTTGATTATACAATAGATCCCTATGTCTCTCTTTTGTTCTCAAAGTGTCTGTCCATTCAAAACAGTTTATTTTCAGTATTGCCAAAAACACACACAGTTGTCTTTCAACTTTCTGCATGTGTGTGGTTTGTTTAACATTGTAATAGAAGCGGGGATTCATCTTTCCAACACTATTTTCTTGTACGTTTTAAATACGAATGACATTTGAGTAAATCTTCTTTAGTCAGCTGTCAAACGTCACATGACTAAAACATGACGGCGACGCTGGATGGCGGATAGAGTGACGTCGTGGAGATGTTGTAATTCAATAGAAAATGCCATGTTAGATGTGTGCATTTTCTAATGATGCGTCAGAAATTAAAAAAAGAATAAGGTTTGGTATCTTATATTCATTCACCTACCATCTCAAGTTTCAACAAAATGATTGATCCATTTTTGTTACATAGATTCTATTTATGGTACATTCTCCCTTCCTCGTTATTTCATTTGTGAATACATTGTATATATTCATAATCATATACGTGTGATATATTTCTACATTTCCCGTCATAAGTAATATCCCTCAATTCTTCAAATAACTCACTACAACGATTATATATTCCATAGCCTTTAAGACATTAATAAGACAAAACTGGCACAACTATCCCTGCCCCGCCTCCCTAAAACAACATCAAAAGACTACACCCAAACAAAGGAGTTTCATTGACAAAGATTACAAATTCTAAAGCAAAATGTTGTAAAAGCTGGTTAGTACTAAATATGATGGGGGTATTAGTTCTTAAGCGGAAGGCAGTTGCTGTTGCATTGCATATAAATATGAGTAAAATGCGAATGGAATGAACGGCATTCAACTTTACAAAATAGAAAGCCAACACATATATATTAATAGATGATTTTAGTTTTGAGGTTTGACTGAAAAACGTATACGTTTATGAATATTAAATAGACAATTTAAGGATGTATTTATGTGTGTCAATTTTCAGACAGACACAATCATTCTATTATATTTCAAAACCATTCCAATGGTACCAGTAAGTCAGAAGACAAATGTTAATTGTCATAATTGATGAAATAACAACCAATTTTAGGAGAAAATCAAGCAAAATTGAAATCCTATTTTACGTATACTGACATGACATTTTGTTTATCATTAATATCTGACAGCTATGGTATTTAACTAAATAGACAGGACAGGATCCTCAATCACAAATATGAGCAATGACCGTCATTACTTTTTTTTCTGGAAAAGTACATCGTGGTTTGAAATGTTTATGTCACAGTTTTCATGACTTTCTTTGTCAACAATCGTGACAAATTTGTGGGACACTCCAATCTTAATGATAGTCAAACCACGCACAATATAATTAACGGAGATTTGGCGTACACGCCAATGGGACAACAACATAACGACACAACACCACATTAAATGACATATTTTTTTATATAGATTAGACCGTTGGTTTTTCCAGTTTGAATGGTTTTACACTAGTCATTTCTGGGGCCCTTTATAGCTTGCTGTTCGATGTGAGCCAAGGCTCCGTGTTGAAGACCGTACATATAATGGTTTACTTTTACAAATTATGACTTGGATGGAGAGTTGTCTCATGAGCATGCACTCATAACGCATCTTCTTATATCTATCACCTGATGAATATACAGTCTTCAGAAATAGACAGAGGTGTACACAATACATGAAGCTTTAAATTGTCCCATGTCTAGTTGGGACTAGAGCATCAGAGATTATCCAAGATCAGCCATCCATATCAAACATGTTAAAATTCAATTAAAGACAGCAATACAATCTAGGTTCCTGACTTTGCAGAGGCATAAGTGCACATTGGAAGGCTAATAAGAATTTATGAGATTTCGCCCCCGTCCTGAACGCGGCCATTGGAATGAAAAAATGATTTTAAAAGAACGTTTATTTAAATAAACACATGGAAAGCACTTCATTTTCAAATAATGGTATAATAGTTAAAAAAAAAACACACACAAAAAAAGTACAACAAACAATAACAAGCACTATTGTATCAAAGGATGCATGAAGTTATACTAGGAGCAAACTAAACATGCACCTACTGTTATATCAGTAAAATGAAAGAAAAAAAAATGGAATGCACAGCTACGCATTATATTCGCCAGGTTTTACGATTTCAATCAAATTTTGCATAATTCGTCACG
Source organism: Mytilus edulis (assembly GCF_963676685.1). Taxonomy (NCBI): domain Eukaryota; kingdom Metazoa; phylum Mollusca; class Bivalvia; order Mytilida; family Mytilidae; genus Mytilus; species Mytilus edulis. Next base: position 66,684,871 of record NC_092345.1, on the reverse strand, counting down.
GGGAAGTTTGGGATTGATAAATTTTCTCCTTGGTTTATAGTTATTGAGTTAAAAAGAGGTTATATTAAATTATATAAACTATATGATGTGCATCTGGAACAAAAGCAAAATATGGAAAACAATGTCGGTCGTAGTGATACCAATTTTGTTGTGGTAAGTTAAGTATAACTTGCATTACCATGTATGGTTTTTTATATAAGTAAAACTGAACACAAAACAATACTGGATCCTTTTTGTAAAACTACTTCACAAGAAGTCCGCAATGGCAATACCATTCTATTTGTTTTAACCAAATCGAAATAATCGCAACACTTTATTTATGTCACTTCTTTATGAAATATAGCCCATAGTGTCAATAATGATGATTAACAAAAGTAATATACGATGAAATATAATTGAATTAGTTTACAAAAGATGGATCTGAACGCAACACATTAATCACTGGAACCAAACTAACTAAAAAAAAAAAAAAAAAAAAAAAAAAAAAAAACAACACCAACCAGACAAACCTGAAGCCTGGCATTGTTACAACAACATAAAAGTTCTGACTATATCAAAATAATTTAGAAATGATAAATTAAGTTTAGAAGTTTACTGCTCACTCCTATATAGCTCATCCAATTAGAAATATTAACAGTAGAAAGTGCATTCTGATTCATTGATAAAAAACATTATATAAGTCCTCTTATTTGGCCACAAAATCCATCTGAAAACAGATGTATAGTTATGCCTGGAGAGTTCAATATAAAACGTCTTTTTTAAAGATAGCTCTAAAAGCTCAGCATAACTTAGTGTTTGTTTTTCTTGAAAGGGGAATAATTTAAGTATCAGAATTATGCAAGTCACATTTTAACAATTAAAACCTTCCTACTGAAAATATCAATAGGGCATTTATAATCTCAGATATCAGGAATTTTATGTTTCTGTTCCACTAGCAGAATGTGGCTTATTGTTTCGACGATCTTCAGGTCAAAAATATAATTTTTCATATAACATCCTTAACAATGCTATATGATTCTTGGTTGAAAAAAATAAAAATTTGGTCCTAATTTGTTCCTTTATCGGTTTGAAGTCACTTTGAAATATTTGACCTCCAGGAGCAATAAAAATGGAGATAAAATCACTGCGAACAATCACCTGAAATTTGTAAGTTTCAAAACATGAAAAGACAAAAATAGAGAAATAAACACAAAACATTCTCGAAGTTTTATCAGGTTAAAAAATCAAATAATTGTAGCGTGTTTTGTTATGGCGGCATTGGAAACTTAATTACAAAATAGTTTGACAATCCATTTTTGATAAGCGGAAAATCTGATTATGTATGTATAAGAAATTTAAAAGACAAAGTCACAGAAAAGGTTCAGATTTTGAAGAGAGACGTCGGTTAAGATAAAAACCATTACGCTAACATTAATCAAAATAAAAGTACAATATGCTTTTAAATGGGGAAAAATATAGAAACAAATAATGCATCATGCACTGTGTAGGTTGAAATAAATACAAACAAACACAATTGATAATCCCAAAAAGCCATTAACTAGCGGTGGATAAAATATAAAATACAACAACAATAATACTTATAATAAAAATGATATATATAAAAACCATAAGCCTTCGATGGGAATAGAAAAAATAATCAAATGATTTTGACCCGCACTTCTATTCTGAAACTGATCAACTGATGACATCAGTTGCAGTACCTTTTTATCGTTAACAAAATTAAACAATGTAACAAACCTATTTCAAAAATATTTAATTGGTTGTTTTTCAATAGAGATCCAACTCTTATGCATAAGAATATACGAAAATTGTTCTTTATAGCATACCTACCAATATCCAATTTATATTTGTCATAAATGTCATATGAATACATATTTATGTAATATGTGTTTCTACGTGAAGATTACAATGCTGTGGAAGTTCTTAATTTCATATTGTTCCTCCCTGTTTGTATTCATCTGTCTATTTGCACTGATTCCCGTATCATTTTTCCTGATGTATATAAGTCGGGTCAGAAATCTGGAAGCAACAAAGTAAATATATTGATTAAAACAGCGAGATCTTTTTCTAAATTCAAAAAGGATTTGCTTAAATTTTGGAGATGACCATTTGATGCCAGATAGCATCTGGAAAAATTACCTTGCCTAATACTGAATGAAAATAAATATTCTGTTCTGCAAAATGCCGGACAATACAGGAAATAGTTCAAAAGTGAGAGAGTAAGTCATACAATCAACAAGTAAAACAAGTATTCCATCTGCAAATGATTCAATGGTCGTCCCCTAAAGAGTTGTTTTAATAAAATCACTCTAGCCCTAGCCGACATAAAAGATGTCAAATGACTACATTTGTGAAAAGACAACTGTAATGTGTAAATTTTGTGTTAGAAGCGTATTGCAAGAGGTATAAACAAACACACACATAAATAAAGAAAACTCAAAATGAATAGATACACGTACATTTATAATAAAGCGCAAAAAACATAAAAAAAGGATATAGAAAATACGGAATTCTATTTCAGGTAAATAAATTATGATAAATAAAATGCTATTCTTCTCCATTTGTCAGAGAAACAAAATATCATGTAGGACAGAAATTAGTTAAGAATAAAATGAATTAAAAATATTATATAATATGCCTTCAATAATTCCACTAGTAAATGCAGTAATCAAAGATGAGGCTTCAAAACAGATACTCTAGAGGTATACTTTAGAGAAGCGTTTTAAATCTGCTGCACCGGCGTACAACTTCACTCCGGATGAACTCGCCACTACAATTACCTGAATATTCCGAGGACATAACATATTGACCTTTTCTCTCTCTTTTAAATTCTATCAATTTTGTCAGTTATTTTTCAACTACTTTACATATTTTTAATAAAACTTTAGCACTTTTATTTTATTGAAACACAGTTTATTGGGTAAAGATATTCAACATTGTATTTAATTTCTCTTAAGAGACAGCGCATCTAACTGTTGAAATTAGCTAATTTTATAAAGTGTCCTGGGGTGTTCATTTTGATACATTAAATTGATAAATCTTTTTAACCACATGTTTAACATGGAAAGCCACTTAGGTAGCCACTTACAACATAAACATGGATAGGAGACGATGTTGGTTGTCAGTTTCTAAAAAAAATAAAGTCGCTGTCACTTTCACAATCCCTTGGTGTGATTTAATTATTTCATTGTTTTGAAAACTATAAACTATTCAAGCGCATGATAAAAGAAATGATAAACTAATTTACTTCTGTAGAGAATTATTTTCTCTTCGTGCAGTTTTAAATCATCGGCATTTTTGTATGAACGCCGATGTTGTTCCGGTTTAATTTTCCGGCACGTGCCAGCTTGAAAATTGATAAAACATAAAGAATTTCCATGCGATTAAACAAGTGAAAACTGAAAACTCATCATTGCAGGCACGTGATGCAAATTACAAGGTTATTAACAAATATGTCCATAGAAAACGGTTTTAATGTGTTTTACGAAAGAAGGACAACGCTTGTTTTGAATGATGATGAAAATAGCGCGTGCTGTAATATCGTCAAGATCTCGGACTACAAACGGAGTGCATCGACCACTACCAAAACGGTCGAGATTTAACACTGAAACATACCTAATGCATTACGTCTTTTATGTCTTTAGCAATTACTTAAACATCAAAATTCCACAAAAATTCAATTTCAGTTGCTAAAAAAATCTCAAAATCAAAATATTTTCTTTTCATTAGTGTTTAACATTGAGAGCTATAAGAAAATCGTTGTTTAATTAAAGTTATATGTAATATCTCATTGTTCTTGTTCTTGGTGAACTTGACTATGGCTACGATTTTAGTAGTATTCAAAGGCCAAAAAACATAAAGGGCGATTTCAGCTTTGATTTGCAATTGTAGTTCATTTAAAACGCTTTTTATTTTTATCATAAAAGATTAATTTTCATGTTAACAGCAGTAGCTCATTTGTAAAGCCATCGTTTCTTTGAATATATTGATGTAAACATGCGCGGCGAAACAATAGTCCTATACGAAACAATTATGATGATATTGTTTCAACACAATTTAATCCTCTTTATATTTAATGAATAGATGGCAATATATGTATAGAAGCAGGAAAGAACAAACCAGAATAAAAGTAAAGTCTACGGAAGGGTATATATATTCACAAGACTATATGTTTAATGACAATAATAATAATGGTAATAATTAAAAAATAATAATAATAATAGTAATAATAATAATAATAATAATAATAATATATAATAATAATAATAATAATAATAATAATAATAATAATAATAATAATAATAATAATAATAATAATAATAATAATAATAATAATAATAATAATAATAATAATAATAATAATAATAATAATAATAATAATAATAATAATAATAATAAAAAAAGAATATAGCAACATGAATAAAACGCAATCTATAGTGTATGATGTTTTACAGCTTGCAGTTGTATTAGCAGACATGGCATTCAGGATTAGCACCTTTCAAATAAAAATCAAGGTACCAGCATTATACAATGTCTTTAATTTATCGGCATATCGACTGTATTAAAAATCAACAATTAAATGTGTATCACGTTCCACTTAATAGTTCGTCAAACGGTTGTATTTTGTTGGATAATAATATAATTAGGTATTTCCATAAATTACCACGAATTAGAACTCAATTGAAGTACAATTACCGCCATATATCTACTAATATACACATTATTAACAGCTTACATTTCTTAATTGTTGCAAACTATCGTTTAAACAGATGATTCGGGTCTGCTCGAATAACATATCAAAATACTTAACGGTTTCTCACTCGATTAAATTCAAATTAGCACATCATTATGAATCTTAATACTGCGAAAATATGCTTATTAAAATATTGTTATAACATACTAACATATGTATCTTTGCTGGGAAATTTTATCCCCTATGTGGGATGTTTTGAAAGGCAATCTCACTGTTAAATACTTGTATAACATAAAAAGAAGTATGTAATTTGTCTCTAAGAATGTAACCTTCTGGTCATGATTCACATCAAATTGTATAAACTAGTTAAAATAGTAAAATAGATTGCTGTAATGCAACACTACATACAAACCTTGAATACCTTTACATTTCAAATTTCAAATATGAGTCATTGTTGTAACCCAATTTATGCGTTATCTAATTAAAACTAGCACATTTATGTTTTTATGTCAATTGTGACCCCCTTTATATGCATAAGATTGAGAATGGAAATTGGTAAATATGTCAAAGAGACAACAACCCGACCAAAGAGCAGACAACAACCGAGGTGGTCCTTAGCTGGCACCTAAATAAAAGAGTGTACCAGTTCAGTGAAAATGGACGTCACACTAAACTTCAAAACATACAAATAACCTAAAATTAAAAAGCATACAAGACTATCAAAGGCCAGAGGCTCCTAACTTAGGACAGGCGCAAAGATGCGGCAGGGTTAAACATGTTTTATGAGATCTCAACCCTCCTCTCTACCTCTAGCCAATGTAGAATACAGAAAGACATAGTAATACGATTGTATATCTATGTGCATATATAAAATACCAGTTTAAGCATTCACAATCTTCCTTATCAACACAGCAATATTGCGGTTTTTTTTAAAACAAAAATCATATGTTAAGACGAACTGATGACATTTATGTAGACTTAGAGATCCGTTCATAATATTTGTATTTTAATATTTGTCAGACTTAACCTTCCTTTTGAAATACAAAAACATTTTAATTTCGAGCTTATGTCCTCACAACTTATCTACAATAAGGACGCTTTTGGAACTGCTGGTAATAAGTCATATCACCAATTTATTATTACCTCCAAAATACACGCAATTCAGAAATTTGATATTTTTTCAAAGTTTTTAGTAGTCCATATGAATTCTAATTTTCGATAATACCGCAATAAAGAATATGAATGTCCCGCCTCTGAATTCCACTGAGGGTTGAAGGAGTTTTATGTCTGTTTAAAGTTTTTAAAACTGACAGTTTAAATTATGCGGTTGGAGTGTAATTTGTATCTTGCTGAAGGAAAACCAACCCGTCTTTCAACGTTATAAAATTTCACTACTGGTCGTATACGATTCTTAAGCAACAGGACGTACAGAGGTCTCTTGTGTTTATATTTACATTTTCTAAAATATAAAACCTCAGATTTTCCTTTTATAGTAGTATCATTTTTCACATAAAATATTTATACCTGTTTTACTCAAGATTCACATTTTTGCAGGTTATACACTCGCCAAAGAAATGTCCTACCGATACTTAAAGCTCGAGGATAATAAATTGTTGCTTAAATTCACAACAAAGAACATGTTTGTATTTCAAGAAGCTATTGGTTTGAATATATGCCAAATAACAAAATCTGAAAATGCTCATGGATGCTCTTCTTTTGAAATTATATTTATTTATATGTTTGCAACATCAGCTAAGTTAATTAAAAAAAAAACTGTCTATGCACATAACTTATTTCTTTGGAGTAATAATAAAATCTGTTAAAATTTACATGAAAGTAAAAAGAAGCATAACGACTGCTAAATGCTGGCAATTTATAAATAAAATAGTAACACCACTTGTTGACCATTAAAGCTGACAATACTTATGTTCAGAGAAAGTCGCTTTCACCTTTGGATAGAAAATTGTTTTTTTTCCTTTAGTCTTACACGAGACTGATAACACCTTAACTATTTTATTATGTCGGTGACCTTTGAAGACAAGTGGAAATGATATTGCAAAGTGAAAAATCAAGTAAACTTGTAACCTTTTTTCATTATAACACTTTTTATTGGCTAATTTAGAGCATAAATATATCCGTCCTTAACTTTCACAAGTAACAGGTTGCTTGAGAAGCCGACCTGCGTCTGATCAAATTGACAACAATACTTGATCAGCCCTGTTGATCGCAAGTACAAAATGTTTTCGAATGGCGAAAGAAAAAGAAACAGCTGGGTACGACGCCGGACCGCGGTAGGTATATGTCCGTGTTTAGCTACTAGGTGAGAATTATGAATTGTGAGGTATTTTTGACAGTACTTTGTCTAACACTCTATAGTTAAAAGCAAAATAAAAAGAAAATAAAACAGCTTGATTAACAAATTAAATTTGTAGAAATTATAATTAATTTGTTAGGACAAAATTGCAAAAATGTTCGTGACATATGCGTAGAAATTTGATTGGTGTGAATGGACAATTCATTTTAACAAAAGGAATTAAGACAGCTTTGTTTAACTTTTAGTTCGACATATTATACTTCATTGCAAGTCAAATAAAAAAATTAAGCACTTGACATAACTTCCGAAATTTGTACTCATGAAATAATCAAACACTTACAAAACATAAAACGGCAATCTCGATAAACTATAAAAATATTGATAACATGAATAGCTAATAAACCAGCATTTTGTATCCCATTTTTCAAATTATAGCTCTCAAACTCTTCATCATAATCATTTTAAACAATTGCATGTTTTCTCAAAAGATTATGAGTTCTACAAGTTTGTTTGTTTTTAATCAAATGATCTCGATTTTTTTTAATTCGATGCTGAAATAATGGAAATAAGTTACAATTGTATTACATTGTATAACTTTAAATATAAAATAATATTCAGAATTTGGAATAATTGTCATTTTTCTATAAGCACATGAGTAATATCTGTGTTTTGAAATAAACAAATATAGTTTTTGTTATTGTTCTTTCTCTTTGTGTATATTTTGATTTTTTTTGTATTTATGTTTACTTCTGATTTCAGCGGCTCCTGTGGTCAGATATAGGTACTTATGTATCTACGTATTTATTCGTTCTTGGTGTTCAACTATTTCAGTTTGCGCACGATATTTTTAAGTGTTTCCATTTATCTGCAATAGCATAAAAATAATAAAAGAATACAAGACTGTTTTCAATATTGGTCCTCTTTCAAATAAACAAATATAAAAATGGAAAACTGTAAATTAGGTAACGGTATTATAAATATGATAAACTAATAACATTTAAAATTAATGCTGGACACTTAGAGATCATCCGCATGATCAAATATGAAATTTAAAAAGGAACCTATATATTGTAAGGGCAACAGCCTATTGTCTAATATTCCATATATGTGTATGGGTGAAGATAAAAGTTGTAACGGCAAAGTTGTTCATTAAAATGACAACTGTTGAACCTTATTGACAAATAAAGAAGATCAAAAAGGGATTAAGAAAAGAAAAAGCGAGATAGAAAGTTCTTTAAAGAAAGGACAATGTGCTTAAATAAAGGCATGACCAAAGCTTTATAAGTTCAAAGAAAAAAGAAATTGAATAGAATAATAAATTAAACAAAAAAAAAATACTTGTATATTGTTATATGATATTAAAAAATATATTCCATCAAGTATTTGTATTATATATTACTCTACAAATCCTTGATTCTACGATTTATATTTTTGTCTTTGTCTCTTTTTTTTTTTATGATCTCAAATTTCGAAATCAACATATATTTCACTGTAAAACAATTATCCCCTATACAAATTTGAAAAAAAAACCCAAAACGATCCTGGCGGAAATTGAATAAAAATAAAGTTGTGTTCAGTTATTTACTCGGTTGTGAAACATGAACATAAGCCTACTTCTAAAAACCAAAGACAATAGTACTCCATAGTATACTTCCTGGTGTCCCGTGTAATGCGGAGCAGCTAAACATTACGGATATCAAGTGTCGGCATTGCTTTTGTATACTAGTCTTACCTTTAGAAAATTATTTTAAGTTTCTAGTTTATTCCAACCCATATTCCTCATATTCTAAATACACAGCTAAAATATTCGAAAGATATATAATAGATACTCTCCGTCGCATATTAATATTAATGTATAAAATCCTTAAAAGAAAACACAAACCACCTCGAGAGAAAGTGTTTTAGTAAATTCTGAGAAAATTGTAGAATTATTGGTTTATATTATACGGATGGGGGTAATTTAGAATAGTTAAGCTTATTTTCTTTGTTGGCGGATAATTCACAAAATAAGTCTTCAATAAAGTTGATTGCGGTATTAGAGAAATTACAATTTTTACATCCTTTCAATTGTCAAATTGGTGTTGTTAAGATAAAAGTACTTGATACGAGGCAAAATTACCAGGTTCATAACCCAATTAAGATATTTCCTTTTACCTTTTCTTTATAATAAAAAGTAGCCAACTTTAAACGACTAATAATTTCTATAATTTTGTTAAACATTTACCCTAAATGGTGTTAAAATTAAATTTTCAGTTAAAACAGCATGAAGTTACAATTTAACAGTCGTCCCATGCCTATCGTCAAGGGCTAACAACCCTATTTAATGAGAAATGTCAAAATTATCCCATTATCAACACAACAAGGGTCGTATCGGAAAAAAGTGAGATCTCCGAAAATTTGAGATATTTAAAAGGAAAAGTGTTTGAAATAATTACATAATTTTGCAAAATTATGCAATTTAAAAAGCATTTATATGTGATTTTGTTTATTTCGACAAGAAATCAAACTTCATTAACCCATTTGATAAGATAATTATCGATAATTGTTTATAATTTTATAAATGCCCCCACACTTGATATAAAGGCAATCCAAATGTTGAATTTCTACTTTTCCATTGACAGTCAGAGGAGTAAAATATCGTCAGCATTATTTCAACATCGTTTGAAACCATTCAATTTTAACTTATCGAAATACTGCTATATATACTTACTGATTAAGAATCAAGAAAATTATGATCAGCAAGGGTGGAATTTAAAAGAATATTTGTGCTTTCTTTTCAACATTTAGTGTAGTTTACAATAAAGAGATGTGGTACGATTGACAATGAGACAACTATCCAAACTTACACGGATTTAAGCACATATTGGTCTAGGTTATCGCACGGCTTTCAACAGTGAGCAAAATCCATACAATATAGTTAGCTATGAAAGGCCTCGACATGACTAAATGGGGAAAAAATAAAAACATGCAGCCTGCTTTTGGTCAACCAAATAGAAATAAGACATACAGCAACAAAAAATAGCCACCGAATTACATGCTGCTGACTTGGGACATGCAGAATGCGGTTAGGCTTAACATGTTTTTAAACTTTAAAGCCCTTATAACTTTGACCTTTGATGTAACAGCACAATATAAAAAGGAACTAAACATTCAGTTGGAAATGACTTGACTTTTCAGATTGGCACGAATCACAAAACTAACATAAAGACAAAAGGCACAAAGTGCAGATTTAAGATCAGTTACTGAAAGCAATTGCAAACTCAAAGAGAATTTCAACTGATAATTAAATAACTCCAAGACTTATAACAATAAAAATTTCCATACATGCGACACGTAGTTTTATAAAAATCGTCACGAGGTAGGTAAGATACCAAAATAAAGTAGCCGACGACAGGAAATCATTCCGAGAACTATACCGTATGTAGATAAATTCGGATGGAGATGAGGAAGTCTAAGTAAAGTAATTAGGATATTCCAAACAAATTCCGCAAGTTAGAAAAAGTTTTGCGAAATAACCTGTACGATTTTGATTAACTGTACATTTGACCATTTATATGCTTGTATCTAATATAGGACGACGTTTCTTTTAATTTTAATAAACCAAGGATATTTTTACCAGTGAAATCCTTCAATGAGCCTACCGGATACATGCCATATGGTATAATGACAACATTTTTCAAATGGCAGGTTTTCCTAGTCGCGAAGAGAGGTCTCTAATATATTCTCCAAGATTTGAGATCAACTTATTTATATAAACAAGGGAATCGAGTTTGTAATAACCTTACACATATTAACTAGATTTAGAAGAAAACTTAATGCATATAAGAAAAATGTAAATAAAATATTCGTAATTACTCGAATGAGTATGAATTATCAATGATTGCAAAGAATATTGCTACATCATATAGAACAACTTTGAAGCCACACCAAAGCGTATTGAGGAATAAAATCAGAAGAAATTGAAATATTATATAGTGACTTGGTGATAAATAAATATAACATACGACATATCGTATTAATTTTAGAAAAAAATAAAATAAAAATAAGACAGTTGAAAAATATTGCCGATTTTGCTGTCTTCAAACCTAATTTTTGTTTTCAATGACTTATTTTAGATTTGATTATGATTTTTTAGATAATGCTTTTACTATACTTAATCATCTCCTAAACGTAAGAATGTAGGTGATCTGTTACTGACAGCCCTCATTAATCTAATTTTTCATTTTAAAATGAAGCAACATCGTAAATTTAAAGAAATCTATGCCTGATCGAGCATTTCTTTACAAAACGAATTCAATAATAAATCACTTGGATTCAAATTTATTTGGTCATCAAATATTCATTTACACTTACTCGGAAATTAAATAATTTGAAATAAAAGCTAATAATAATGGCTTTCCTTTGTATTAAAATTTATAGATTGATTTCGTTATATTTTTTTCAAAAGAAGGAGTCTTCATATTTTCCCTATAACTTGCGCAACTTCCTGTGTTTCAACTTCCAGGCATAGTAGATTTAGAACAATTGAATAGCTGCACGTGCATAACTGTCGTCTGCAAAGAGGTTAACAAAACTATGAAATGAAGAAAATACACGGGTCATTTGCTTTTCCTTCCTATGGAACATTTAAAAATTTTGCCATTGGCATCTTAGACTTAAATCAAAATCGAACACTGTCAATTTAATTTGCCATTTTATCCGTTCTTTGCGAGAAGAGCTAATTTAAACGCAATGTAGGCGCAATTTCAAAGAATGTGTTAAAAATTAGGACTATTACATCTGTCCATCCCGCTGAGTGGCACATTGTCGTTTAAAACTTCACGATGAGCTCGTGACCTATACTCGTGTCATGCCTTTGCATTTCCCTGTGGCCAATTTTTCCACAACAGTTATAAGAAATGAAAAATCACCACGAATTTCCCTACATAACTGATTTTTTATAATCTTGTCTCAGTAAACAATGTCAAACGTAATTAATTTTAATGATTTCAAGTTTCTTGGCAATTTTTATTAGATACATTTGAAAACTGATACATTTGTTTTGTGGAAAATGCCTTTCACTTCCGTAGTATCACGTCGATAGATTAATAATTGTAAACAGATATAAAGAAGTCATTAGTTGACGCTAAACAATGCTTTAACAGCTAATGAAAAGTATTAATCAATTCAACTAAAATGTTTTACCATAAGCAACACTTTCAATAGCAACATAAAACAAAAGAGAAAACAAAAACACTTCTCAATGCAATTACTTCGCCATTAACATTCAACTGAGCTATGAAACATTTCCGATTTAAATTAATAAGAATAAATACCAATTTCCTTTTAATATAAACAGTATTTGCAATTAAATTAATTTTTGTGTTGTTATCTTACACTTGAATATGGGTTTTAAGTTATGTGTCGACAGACTTTTGATCGAAGTCATGATTCTATCAAATGTTTCGTGTGCTATAAAATTGCGATGTAGAGTCAGACACGGGCCACCATACTTTAATGACAAATGCATCATGTGTTTTATGTCTTTGGCTGTATTAAGAAGAGAATAGATATTCCAAAGATATGCACATTATCCTGATATAGATCTTTTAAGTTTCATTGAAAAAACTTAATTTTTTTTTATTGGCATTAACATTTTCTGTATTTCCATTGTCTTCATAAACCATGGTTATGTTGGGGAGGTTTATTTGAATATTTATTTAAGCGTACTCATTCTGATTGGTCAATATGCTAGGTTAAGTCTTCAGGGTTAGAACAGATTCTATTCTTTATGACGCACACTCGTGTTTTCAGTCTTAAACTTAGCAGGCTTCACACAGCAAGTACTGAAAAGCATGTTTAAACATTTTGTTTAAACGGCCCATGAGACAGGAATTTCGTTACGACAAATTACTTAAAACAGTTACTAAATTCGCCAATCGATACAAAGATTTGGTTTTGGAATAAGGTTGTACCTGTAGAAAATTTGTTTCAAACGGGATAGTATATCCCATTTTACGGTGATGTCGTTTACCTTGCCCGGGAATTTAAATAAGACCCGACTAAAGTTGTCAACACCTTGAATAAAATTACGCAAAATGGTTATCTATCTGTGAGTCATGTATACATAGTTGCATGTTTTTTTATTAGTTGTTATTGGCTTTGAACTAACTGCATGTACTCTCATATTTGCACTTCTTTTTTTGTTTGTTTGTTGTGGGAAAGTATAAATATCCTGTCATGTCCGGTCTTTGTTTTTTGTTACATTTTTTCTGCATTATAACGATCTGTTGGACAAAGCCCTTTTTAACCGATTTTAATAGTTTGTCATGTTACACCAATATCCCAGGCGATTGGAGGGTTTAGCGACAACAAATAAGTTGAACTCCGAAACATTCTGTATATGCCTGTTCCAAGACAGGAGCCTGCATTTTAGTGGTTGTCGTTTGTTGCTGTATACTAGTTTCATATTTAGTTTTCGTTCATTGTTTTGTCCACAAATCAGGCCCTTAGTTTTCTAGTTTGAATTGTTTTACTTTTGACATTTAGGTTTTTTTTTTTAACTTACTATGCGTTTTGCTCTTCGATGGAGACCATACGGTAAGCTATAGCTGTAAACTTATATGTCATTGAGAGTTATCTCATTTGCAATCATAACTCATCTTTTTACTTTTATACTTCAGTGTCTTTCCCTATATCTTAAGCTGTTTTGCAACATTTATAGCTAACCTGACCTAAAGGGTTAAGTTGTTTTGTTTATCCCTTGGCGTCCGTCTTCCATGCTGTCCGTTTACTTTTCTAAAATCTTCTCTGAAACTACGGGTCAATTGGATTCAAACTAGTCCATAATCATCATTCGGGTATCTAGCCCAGTGATCCCGCCTTCTAAACAACGTGCCTGACATGGCTAAAACAGGGGGATGCAAGTTTAGTTTTTTTATCTAGCAAACGGTTTCAGGGAGAGTACATCTGACTATGACCATGCTATTTACTTTCTGCCTATTCTTAATATAACTGCCAGTATGCTGCGTATTGAAGCTTTATATTGTAGGATTTTTGGCATTGTAATTATAACGGTTTTTACCCATTTTATTTCGCCTTCGATCTTGAAAACTATAAAAGATAGTGAAAAATTTAAGACAAAAATGATCATCAAGACGGAATCTACAGATCGGTCTTAATCAATAGGCGACTCACCAAGTTAGTGCCTTAAATGACAGTTTTTGGCTTTTATCTTGAAAACTATAACATTAATTCAAATAGCAAAAATGACCATCAAGACAAGGTTTGCAAATTAGTCCCGATGGCCAAAAGTCGTCAGTCAACTGCTTATTGGAGTTAATGCCAGTGAATGATAATTCAAAGAAAATCCTTGGCTTTCGAATGTTTGGCTTTAAGCGTTCATGATGAAGGTAAATTCAGAAAAGCGCTTCGGATGCATGTAATTTATACAACGTGCTGTTTGCATTTTTCCAGCACGAAGTCCAGTAGTCAGCACTTCTGTGTTGACATGAATTGTCATTGATATGGTCATATTCTGTAAATTAACTGTTTACAAAACTTTATATTTTTATAAATATTAAGGCTTTTCTACTTCAGAAATAGATTACCTTAGGTGTATTTGTCAAAGCTTTTAGGAATTTTGGTCCTCAATGCTCTTCAACTTCGTACTTTATTTGGCCTTTATAACTTTTTGGGATTCGAGCGTCACTGATGAGTCTAAAGACGGGTTTCACGCGTCCGAGTAACGTTAATACAAAAATTAATCCTGGAATCTATGATGAGTTTATTTTCGATACCTCTACTGGTGGTAGAACTATATTTTTATTTCCTATTAACCGTCTTGGAATCAATACAGAGATACTTAAATCGTATATATCAGTCCCTGAGAGTAGCATCAGCTCAGTAGTCAGTAATTTGGTACTGACATGATTTATAACAATCCTTTTTAAAATTGTCCGTTTATAAATTTTGAAATTATAAATTATTATTATTATATAAAGTGATATTTCACAACTGAGAAAGTTTCATAATACCTGTATGTGCATTTTCAATATTTAAAAAAGTTGCGTTAGCAGGTTTAAGTTATCAAAATTATTATTTCAAATTATTTGTAAAATACATCGGGTTGTTCGGCAAAAAAAAACATTTCAAACTTGAAATAAAATAGGAACTACATAAAAATAGTAAAAATAATTAAAGAAGAGATACTTTTATTTTCAACAAAGATCTGACACCAATTTACTTTCACAGATGACTAACGTAACATGGAAACGCTATAAAGATATAGTTTTCAAATGATTCATGTTCAATTGAAACAACATTCAATTGTTTCTGTCAATAGGTAAAAACGAAAGGAAAATACAGTTTAAATGTCAATTATGAAAATGGTGATCAAAATCTCATTCACTCATTACCGGGTACTACCTTGACGGAAGTTAAAACAATAAATCTGGCATCATGCCCTTTTGAATGCTTTAATTCACGCGACCTGCGTATTTCCGCTACAGAAGACAGTCTAGATTCTTTCTTTTATTCAATGCACTTCCGGAACTTCACTTGTCATGTTTGCCCTGTTATCTCTTTTATATGGCAAATGTTTACTTTTAATGGAAAGCAGCGATGTCAACTATATCTTTATTTCCTATTAACCGTTTTTGGAATCAATACAGAGATACTTAAATCGTATTTAATTTAATGAATCAGAATTGATAACTGATGAAAAGAACAGCAACTACTGTTCAATCAAGAAAAAAACGTTATATCAAAAATAAGATAAAAATTACTTTTCCTTGGTAGTTTTAATTGTTTTAAAACTTTAAGGTCTACGAAATATTTGTAAAGTAAATACGGATAAACCTAAATCTACATGAACCTCATTATGGTTTGAATATACTCCGGTACCTGTATCATATGACATATTATATAAAGGTTTTATGAATATTAAGGACTAAAATAGATTACGTCTTAGTCTATTAACAAAAGCGATTTTAAGAAATTCATATTCAGGATGGTCTTTGGACAATCCTAAGTTTTGAACTTCTGTTTAAAGGCCTTTTATGGTTATTTAAATACAAACAGACTTATCTTAAATTAAAAAAAAAATACAATTAAACAGTGGTGTCAATCAGATGTAAAGTTTTGGAAATTCTAAAGTTATATACCCAGAGATCTTCATAATCCTTACCATTTAGCTGTAATATCAAAACTCTTTACACTATTATTCCTCACGTTCAACTGAAAATTCGAATACATCGTCTCATTAAACAGACATTTTTTCTAAATTGAAAACATAGATACATTTGTTATCAAAGGTTAGGACAAATCTTACTTTATGTAAAACCACAGTGATTTCTACAACAGATACATTGAAGATGATACATCAACATGCTGAATGTTTCGAATGATTAAATAAATGATGAGTTTAGTGGATAGACATTCCAACAGACATTCGGTATCCAAACAAGAACTAGTTTTGTACCACTATTTACCGACTTATTTTACACACATTTAAAACAGATTTCCTAAAGAAACCTTTAAACAAAAGACAATAAACGCATCAACAAAAAATATCTTAATTTCACTTGCAGATATATTGATGATTTTCAGTCACTCAATTTACAAGTTATGAGGAAAAACGACTAAAATGGACAACACACACGTTTGTTATACAGTAATCATCACAAATAGGTTATCTTATACAATATTGGGTTTCCCAACTCAATAGAGATACGTTTTCGCAGTCTTAGATCTTCATATACCAGTATAGTTGTCCGATCTGTAGTTTAACCGTATATGTCCAGTTTCTGATTGTAACATTTTGTCTTAGTGTGAATTATTATGAAAGGTTCAATGATGGTACGTATACGAAACACTCGTCTGGCGCAAATACAAAATTTCGAACCTGGTATCTATGATGAGTTTATTTACAACAACTGGATCGATCCCACTGCTGGTGGAGTTTTTATTCCCCGAGTGTATCACCAGCCCAGTAGTCAGCGCTTCTGTGTTAACATGATTTATCATTGATATATTTATATTTATAAATTAACAGTTTAAAAGAGGGACGAAAGATACCAGAGGGACAGTCAAACTCATAAATCGAAAATAAACTGACAACGCCATGGCTAAAAATGAAAAGGACAAACAGACAAACAAAAGTACACATGACATAACATAGAAAACTAAAGAATAAACTATAACACGAACCCCACCAACAACTAGGGGTGATCTCAGGTGCTCCGAAAGGGTAAGAAGATCCTGCTCCAAATGTGACACCCGTCGTGTTGCTTGTGATATATCAAATCCGGTAAATAGTCTTATTCGGTAGGTCACAATTATGAAAGGGAAGGTAATTGTAGTTACGACGTGAGGAACATATCCGATATCATTTGTTAAACGGTTATTCCATAACGGTCAACCAACTCGTGATGGCGTCCGTAAAATTTACGAAGAGATGATTTCAACTTCACCATTTGGAACTCTAGATTTAATAGCTTCCTTGTGAGCAACAACCCTCTATCAAGAAAGTCATGATAGGAATCGCAAGCACGGGAATATCGTATCAATTGGGAGATATATACCATGTATGCAGGTACTGCTGGAATGTTGCTACTTAGAAATGGAAAGTTCACAATTGGAAAGCTGAAATCATCTCTTTTGTCGTAAAGCTTTGTTTTCAATCGACCCTCATTGTCCATTTCTAGATGTAAGTCAAGATATGAGGCCGACTTAACTGTATCTGTTGTATCCTTTATCTTTAGTTCAATGGGAAAGATGCATTCGACATATTCACCAAATTTTGAATTATTTAATGAAAGCACATAATCTATAACGGAAAGTAGAGTTAAAGCATACTGCCAACTTCTTATCTTTCTTTCTAAGAAGTTCCTGTATGAAGTCAGCCTCATAATAATAAAGAAACAAGTTGGCAAGAAGAGGGGCATAATTATTTAAAGAATCTTTGAATTTTTTAATTACTTAGGCTTTTCTACCTCAGGGATAGATTACCTTAGCTGTATTCAGCTGTTAGGAACTTTGGTCATCAATGCTCTGCAATCTCATACTTTATTTGGCCTTTTTAACTTTTTTGTTTCGAGCGTCACTGATTATGTCTTTTTGAAGACGAAACGCGCGTCTGGCGCAAATACAAAATATCAATCCTGGTATCTATTATGAGTTTATTTGGTACCTTCCGATGAACATGTTTTTAGAAAAAAGGATAAGACGTTCTTTAACAAACCCCTGGTTTATTGACTTTCTGCTCAGACATTGGTAACATTCAACAAAGTCTGAGTAGGAGCTGCAAGCTCTTGAATACCGAATAAGTAAGAAATGTATAACCCATATGCAGGTGAAGTTGGCATATTGCTACTAAGGTGGGTGGGGATTGATAATTTTAAAATTGAAATTGTCTCGTTTGTTATAGATTCTTGTACTGAGATGACCGTGTATGTCAAACTCGAGGTATAAATTCTAAAGAATGAGGCGTAGGAAGCCCTTTCTGTATTTTCTTTAATTTCGAGTTCTGGAGGATAGATTAATGGAACTTATCAGAAAAGTTTTGGTTGTTAATAGAAAGATTATCATCAATATAGCTGAAAATAAAATTAAAAGACCTTGCTTCTTTAATTTTCTTGTCTTTGTGAAGTGTCTGAAGGAACTCCGATTTATATGAAAATACGAAGGGGTCGACAAGTAATGGCGCAGTTTGTTCCCATAGGAATGCTGACAATTTGTTGAAAAAGTCTTGCTTCAAATTCAACATCAATCTTTTAAACCATCTTTATGGGACCAATTGTTTATTGACTTTCATAGTCTTGACTCATCATAAATACCCGGATTTAATTTTTTACTCAAGAATCACATTGCATCTACAAAAGACTCTAGTTGCACTAGAATCAAAAAAGATAAAGAGGACAATTAAAACATCAATTTTAAGGGCAAAAAGGGGCAAAAAATTCAAAAGTTTGGCTAAATACTGCTATGTATCTATTCGTCGGTAGAAAATCCTTAGCAGATCGGAAAAAAAGGTTTTTAAATGGTAATAATTACCATTTCATGTAAACGCATGATAACAAATAAGGGCTTACTACTCGTCTGGTGGTTCCCACTAGCAGTTGCATCGACCTTTTGGTTGTAAATAAACTCATGTAGGTACAAGCATTAAAATTGTGTACGCTGGCAAGCGTTTCTTCTAATGCCTTTTCGAATGAAATCGGTGGTTTTAACCAAATTTACCAGCACAGATAATGCCCCTCTTGTAAGAAGATAATTTTAGTTCTATTGACTATGTACTTTGCATATTTCATACTCAGCAAAGTAATTTCAAGATATCTTGTGTGACCGGATAGTCTTGTATTCTCTGATACATGAATTATGAATTTAATTTTAAGTTCTTATTCATAGCAGACAAGAATGAGTCTGAAGTCACTCCACACCGGCCAGCTGTACAAGTGTAGGTGAAAACAACATGAAACGATTATACAGATCCGAAATTCAACATTTGATATATGAGATTCGAAATGTAATAACAAAATTGAAATGCCACATTCTGGATTCGATATTTAAAACTTATGTGCATACTTTATAATTTAAAATTAAATTATTAAATTAGTAATCTGAGAAAGGTTTTGAAGTTGCGAACCTGTTCAGGCCAATGCCATGCTTTTGAACCGATTTAGTTTACGGTGTATTTACTAATTAGACATGTTGTTTAATTAAACTGTAACAAAAATATACCAATTACATAGATTGATTAGTAACTTATGTAGAAAAAAACAAAATAAAATACTACTTTTAAGGCAGATGTATAGTTATACAGACAAGGGAGTGTCTCCTATGGTTATATTTGTTCAATCTTTTTACACCAGGATTCTCTTTGGGATAAAAATAACTAGAGGCTCTTAAGAGCCTGTGTCGCTCACCTTGGTCTATGTGCATATTAAACAAATTACACAGATGGATTCATGACAAAATTGTGTTTTGGTGATGGTGATGTGTTTGTAGATCTTTATGTACTGAAATTCTTGCTCCTTACAAACTTCTCTATCTATAATAAACTTGTCCCTTTCGTTACAGAGGAAAATGTTTAGTAAAAATTTACAAAAATTTACCAAATTAATGAAAATTGTTAAAAATTGACTATAAAGGGCATTAACTCCTTAAGGGGTCAACTGACCATTTTGGTCATGTTGACTTATTTGTAGGTCTTACTTAGCTAAACATTATTGCTGTTTACAGTTTATCTCTATCTATAATAGTATTCAAGATAATAACCAAAAATGGCAAAATTTCTTTCAAAATTACCAATTGGGGGACCGCAACCCAACAACCAGTTGCCCAATTCATCTGAAAATTTCAGGGCAGATAGATATTAACTTGATAAACAATTTAAATGTAGTCAGATTTGCTTTAAATGCTTTGGTTTCCAAGTTATAAGCCAAAATCTACATTTTACCCCTATGTTCTATTTTTAGCCATGGCGGCCATCTTGGTTGGTTGGCTGGGTTACCGCACACATTTTTTTTAACTAGATACCCTAATAATGATTGTGGCTAAGTTTGATCAAATTTGGCCCAGTAGTTTCAGGAGAAGATTTTTTTAGAAGATTACAAAAATTTACGAAAAAATGGTAAAAATGACTATAAAGGGCAATAACTCCTTAAGGGGTCAACTGACCATTTTGGTAATGTTGACTTATTTGTAGATCTTAATTTGCTAAACATTATGATGTTTACAGTTTATCTCTCTCTATAAAAATATTCAAAATAATAACAAAGAACGGCAAAATTTTCTTAAAAATACCAATTTAGTGGCAGCAACCAAACAACAGGTTCTTCGATTCATCTGAAAATTTCCGGGCAGATATATCTTGACCTGATTAACAATTTTAGCAAATCTCAGATTTGCTCTAAATACTTTGGTGTCAGAGATATAAGCCAAAATCTACATTTTACCCCTATGTTCTATTTTTAGCCATGGCGGTCATCTTGGTTGGTTGGCCGGGTCACCGGATACATTTTTAAACTTGATACCCCAATGATGATTGTGGCCAAGTTTGGTTAAATTTGGCCCAGTAATTTCAGAGGAGAAGATTTTTGTAAAAGTTAACGACGACGGCCTTTTGGGCCAGGTGAGCTAAAAATAAACGTATACAGACAACGCACTTACAACTATCTTAAGATAAAAATAGGGTTATATATTTATGTAGAATACAATGAATGAAAAGTACTGAGTTTGCTTATAGTAGCAAAATATTCCATACGGTGAAGCTTTTACTGATATATAAATAATAATGACAAGATCTATTTTAAAAATAAGGCTGTTTATTGCAATTTTAGTAGTTTTGGACTAATTGTAATAAGTTTGAAGCTCTAACGCCAATCTGTAAGTCCAAAAATCAAATATGTAAATACTGATTTTTTACAGTCGAATATCCTATAAACACTATAAGGATGTTATTTGGTATATTTATGATATTTTTGATTTTCGAATTCAAATGACAAAATAGTGGCATTATCATACATTCTCCTTTAAAAGATGTGTTGTCATTTTTAATTTGGAAATTATCTGCTTAAACTCCACAAAAATATCAAGCGCTTATCTCCGTCAATTTTTCATGCCAAAACGAACCAAACTAGCGATTTTGATATTTTGAAAATTGGCTCTCTCAGAGAGTTCCTGTACTTCTTCATTAGGAAAATTCACTATTAGCATTTCCGATAATTGTAAAGGTAAGAAAACTGGAAAAGTGAAAATTATGAGTTTATTATTATAGCTATAAAAGTTATGTAAAAATAATTTGATAATACAAGGGATGTCAATGTATTCAATTGTTAACAGTAAGACACCTGTTGATCCTTAACTATTTCACAACGTTATAAGTATAATTGTAGATTTATCGATAAATGTAATGTGTGTGAAAATGTTACTACATACTTGTGAAAAGTAAAATTACAAAAATACTGAACTATGAGGAAAATTGAAAACGGAAAATCCCTAATCAAATGTCAAAATCAAAAGCATCAAACACTTCAACCGAATGGACAACTACTGTGAATTACACGGAACCATACATGTGCCATATTTATTATTAAACTAGCTTTAAGTAACAACTGCAAGTACTCGAAGATCGGTATTTTTTGGTGTTTTTTGTCAACTTATGTTACTTGTGTTTTCGCGTAGTAATAACCTGTTTAAATGAACCCTTTTTTTTTTAATTCAGTTTAACAGTTTGCTGTTTTCCCATTATTCTAGGTTAAAAAACAAAAACGGGGTGCTGAGAATCCATTACATCTTTTATCCGACCACATGTTTATGCATTAATCCCAAGCCAGGAGACTGTATTCTAGTAACAGCAATGGTTGCCCTCTACCATAATTGTTTTTGATAAGTGAAAACCTAACTTAAAAAACTTAATATAAGTAGCTACAATTTCGCAAACGATTTCAGATGTTCACTAGACTGATTTGTCATTCACTTGCGCTTCTGCACAAGTCCGATCGATGAGATATTTTACTAGACAGGAGCTTCGGGCTACCGCTCAACGCCACATACGGTGAAATCCGTCATTCCCTTTGGAAAATGTCTGTACGATGTAAGGAGTAAGACTGTCGTTTACAATTCATTCAGTTGGTTGATATAGTCTCGCATTTGTTTTTATCAGTTTTTATGAACTTTCAGCTTTGAATTTTCCTAGGAGTTAGGTAATATTTTGTTAATTATTTAGTATCTTCCCTTCCTCGACTTCTCTTAACTTGTGTTCTGATAATGAATATGCATTTTACCAATTCGCCTGCTAAAATATATTTTAAAATATCAGATTAAAAGTCCGTTTATATTGGTCAAAATCTCTATCAATACTTATTCCTAATTTATATGTTGCTAAGGTAATAGAAAAAAACCTTAACTTCCAATGAGGTTTTCATCACAGAAATACTCAACTACAACTAAAGCAAACGCCAACATACAGAATTTCTGATAACAGCTGCCAGATTCCAGACTCGGTGCATGGAAAAAAATGCGGTGAACTCTTAACTTTACAATATCATGATAATGTGCTTATATTTTTAACAGTAACACTGTTTCAATTTTGCATTTGATGGATAGATAGATTGTTTATTTTCATAAAACCATGCAAGTACAAAGGTAACAAAGAAGTTAAAAAAAATATATACATAAAAATACACTAGAGGCTCTAAAGAGCCTGTGTCGCTCACCTTGGTCTATGTGAATATTAAACAAAGGAAGCAGATGGGTTCATGACAAAATTGTGTTTTGGTGCTGTTGATGTGTTTGTACATCTTACTTTACTAAACAGTCTTGCTGCTTACAATTATCTCTATCTATAATGAACTTCATCCAGTAGTTTCACTGGAAAATGTTAATAAAAATTTACAAATTTTATGAAAATTGTTAAAAGTTGACTATAAAGCACAATAACTCCTTAGGGGGTCAATTGACCATTTCGGTCATGTTGACTTATTTGTAAATCTTACTTTGCTGAACATGATTGCTGTCTACAGTTTATCTCTATCTATAATAATATTCAAGATAATAACCAAAAACAGCAAAATTTCCTGAAAATTATCAAATTCAGGGGCAGCAACCCAACAGCGGGTTGTCCGATTCATCTGAAAATTTCAGGGCAGATAGATCTTGACCTGATAAACAATTTTACCCCCCATGTCAGATTTGCTCTAAATGCTTTTGATTTTAAGTTATAAGCCAAAAACTGCATTTTACCCCTCTGTTCTATTTTTAGCCGTGGCGGCCATCTTGATTTGATGGCCGGATCACCGGACACAATTCTTAAACTAAATACCACAAGATGATTGTGGCCAAGTTTGGATTAATTTGGCCCAGTAGTTTCAGAGGAGAAGATTTTTGTAAAAGATAACTAAGATTTACGAAAAATGGTTAAAAATTGACTATAAAGGGCAATAATTCCTAAAGGGGTCAACTGACCATTTCGGTCATCTGAAAATTTCAGGGCAGATAGATCTTGACCTGATTAACAATTTAACCATAGATTTGCTCTAAATGCTTTGTTCTTTTAGTTATAAGCCAAAAACTGTATTTTACCCCTATGTTCTATTTTTAGCCATGGCGGCCATCTTGGTTGGTTGGCCGGGTCACCGGACACATTTTTAAAACTAGATACCCCAATGATGATTTTGGCCAAGTTTGGTTTAATTTGGCCCAGAAGTTTCAGAGGAGAAGATTTTTGTAAAAGTTAACGACGACGGACGCAAAGTGATGGGAAAAGCTCACTTGGCCCTTCGTGCCAGGTGATCTAAAAATGTATTTAAAATGCATAAATTCAAAATTAAATATGTTCCACTGAACGTTAAGCAAGCAATGCTCAACTGTCAATTATAAATCCTAGGATACGTGTTTAAGTTGATTTCAAAAGTGTGTTTTGGAAACTGTATGAATGAAATGAATACATAATTATGTTTAAATGAACTTGACCTTATATTGATATTGCTATTTTTAAAGATCCTGTTTGGTCATATAGCTCTTCAACTGTTTCGATTCTTATACATTGTTTGCTTTCAAAAATTCTGCTTTGGGTGTTCCTGATGAATGAAGATCCAGAAAAGCGCTTTTATCGTGTTGTTTTCACATTTTTAACAATGATGGCGTTTCTGTTATTAAAGTGTAGCTGTTAATTTATTTTTATTTACCCAAAATTTACTTTCATTTCAATTATACCTTATTTTTAAAGCAAATTAATAACTGCTTTGGAAATAAGATATCAATAACTTATTAACATCTGTTTTCGAATATTTAGATTTTTAACGTAGTAATTTTGTTTTGCTTCTTTTATTTTTTTTTTAATTTATAAATTCTTTCAGAAAAAAAAAGTGCTTTAATTTGAACATTTTTTTGTCATTCATTACATGTATTTGACAACGAACACTTTTTATGCCCTTACTACTGAAAGTGATATATTACACATTAAGATCCATGTCGTATTATTTTAACACCTTGGTACAAAATTGACCCGTCTGTTTTCGTCTGTGAATTCGTCAACCTTTCCACAGAACAGACAGATGTAACGAGACCCTGACAATAGAAAAGACAATTAAATAATTTTTATACAGTTGATAAATACTATCTTACTTTAATGATCGTTATTATTTTATCATAAATGTCATCACGAAAGCCATAATTCGAATCTCAGGGTCTTATTCAGCAAATTTGAGGTGTCATTAAAATTGAATTCTAATGGCGAAAAAGTCAAATGTTGACTATGGAAATTTCAGAAACGCATATTTTCACAAGAGTTTAATTTCAAATGGTGTTGACTAAAGTTTTCACTGCCGAAGCACTCACCTGACCCAGCATTGAGATTACTGGTACAATTTCATACTATTTCATACTCAAATAAAAAGTCTTTCCCGGCCTTGAAGGCATAAAACTTTCGAGTCATTTCTTTGTACTCGTACTTAAAAATCAACAAATCAAAATGTTGGATTTCATGTTTCGAGCATGATTTTTGTGCTCCGAGCACTGAGCAAAGTTTTATGACTTCAACCATCGCTTTAGTCCCCGTTTTATATATTTTACCTACAATTTGTCTTCTCAAATCGTGTTTTGACATATAAACATCGGTTTACTAAAATGTTGTCTTAATCTTGTGAGATTAAACAGGAAGATGATAATGAGATACTTCGTAGAAGATTTTTTAATTTCCCAAATGTATCCATTGTCAGTTGCCTGAAAGCTCTAAAAATATCTATGCTGAGTTTATTTATACTGAACTCCAATGTAAAATCCAAAAAGGGATGAAGTCCATAAAAACGGACACACTCAAAACTTGTCAACCAAACGGACGAGAGGAAAAGAACAGTTATGTTCCTGACTTGGTACAATGCATTTTCCTAAGACAAAAGTGGGTTAGACCTGGTTAGACCTTGGTTAACCACACAGTGGTATTATTGATTTTCGACATGGGTTTAGGTGCGTTGACAGGATAAACATGTTTCGCCTTAATACACCACCCTTTACAAGATAAAGTCATTCCTAGCTGCAAATATAATACTACATAGCAATTTAAACATCATTTCTTTATATAATGGAAATATTATCATTGTTATTTCGGCATTCACGAGCTTGTTATTGCTTCTCCGGTTTTCACCAGAACCACAAATGGTATATATAAGGCCATATACTTTTAATTTGTTATTGAAAACATAAGAAAAGAAACCTATATACTTATCTAACTACTATACAATATTACTATGGATGGTTAAAGGATATATTTATTTGATGTGAATGGTGGTAAAGTACATCACACATACACATTTTCTTTTCCATTGACTTCGTCAAACATGAAAATAATTCAGGGGCCTGGTTTTCGAAAATATCGTAAAATTTTTCATCAGATATATCGTAGGACAAATATTATGAACATTTTATGACTATCATATGATATGTCATAGAATGTAAATCAAAGCTATCTTAACTTGGGACACTTTCGAAAACATATCTTACGACTATGACATGTCCTAATAGTTATCAAAGGTACCAGGATTATAATTTTGTACGCCAGACGCGCGTTTCGTCTTCATAAGACTCATCAGTGACGCTCATATTAAAATATTTATAAAGACAAACAAGTACAAAGTTGAAGAGCATTGAGGATCCAAAATTCCAAAAAGTTGTGCCAAATACGGCTTAGGTAATCTATGCCTGGGATAAGAAAATCCTTAGTTTTTCGAAAAATTCAAAGTTTTGTAACAGGAAATTTATTAAAATGACCACATTATTGATATTCATGTCAACACCGCAGTGTTGACTACTGGGCTGGTGATACCCTAAGACCATCATAAGAAATGTCGTAGTCATAAGATACTTTCGAAAAACATGCCCCATGAGCACTTTTAGATAAATGAAAATCTATTTGTATTATGCGTCCAGTGCTATTGTATAGTGTTAGATTTATGCTAATGATAAAACAATGTCATCATCGATAGGCCTACCAGGGTAAATATTTTGTGATAAGTTAAAAGGCAATTGATAAGGTACGAGGTTATTTACCCATGATTAATGCAGGTATCCGATCAGTTTCTTTATCTGCTGTTTCCTTACTTCCCTTTTCCCTTTTTTGTTTTAAAGAAAATTCCGTTGTTATAACTGTGAACAATAGAAATGAGATGGTGAATTTTGAAGTTTATATTTCTAAATGTGGTAAAAAAATTAAGTCGACGGTAAACGATAACTATTGGTTTAGTGATGTCTATTTGAGATATTTTAAAAGACATCTGTTTACACATTATTTGTTGTGCACCTTTCTCTGAGTTATATTCTTTAATATTTTGAATTCTGTTATACATATAAACTTAAGAGATGAATGTAATTGTCAATGCGACACTTATTCATAACGACAACAGGACAATGGTGAATATAAATAGCATGTCCCTGTTTACGGCCTTCAGCAACGAGGAAAACGCGTTCTGTATAGAAAGCTATAAAAGCACACAATTCATTAAACTAATTCAAATGAGGAAACTAATTAATACAACATCAATGAATGAGAAACAAATATGACCAACTACAACCATTGGATTACAGGTTACTCTTTGGCTTGTTTACCCCTGAAGTGTTTCTTCCTTTGGGAATTATCAAAACTGAACACCGATAAACTACAGTTGCCTCATAGAATGGACAACGTAATGTCAATACATGTCAAAGTTTAACATGTTTGTACCTCGTACCTCAGACATTGGTGTAATAATTCACAATTAGAACAGAATAAAATAAGGGGAAGGGCTTGCCTCAGCAACTTGATATTAAGCACAAAACAAATAACAAACACAACACTATACGTATTTATCTAAAATTAATGTAAAATTGAGTGTTTTCACCAGTATTTAGTTTTTTAATAGTCCGAGTGCTGAAGAAATTTATGATTATGTTAGCCTTTTTGATAATGTGATGACTTGCATGTTTAACTTTTGGCGACGGATGCATTCATTTTTTCTTCAAAAAGTTCAGCAGAGGATGATGAACGGAAATTTCTGGATTATTTTTCACAAAAAATGTTGAAATGAAAAATATGAACTGTAAAGAAACACCTCCTGAATTCCCAACACGTAACAGTTGCTGATGGACTTTCACCGTGCATACTACATACAGTCTATAATAAGCAATCAAAATGACAACGAGTATTTTCCGCATTATGTTGTTTATATCTAACCCTTTTTTAAGGGGGATATTTGAACATCGAAATTTTAATTATAATGAACACCGGCTTTGGAATGTTAGAAGACTTTTATTGTTTGAGGGATGAATCTATTGTGTTCTGTTAAATTGTTCCTTTTAAAATTGTTATACGATGATGACTGATGTACCCATATTTTGACTGTTTTATTTATTGTGTCTATTTATTTAACGCATCAAAGTAAATATATCGGAAATTGATGAGACTGTCATTAAAGTGAGAGGGTGAGCGCTATAGAACCAGGTTTAATCCACCATTTTCTACATTTGAAAATGACTGTACCAAGTCAGGAATATGACAGTTCTTGTCCATTCGTTTTTGATGCGTTTTGTTATTTGATTTTTCCCTGTGATTATGGACTTTCCGAATTGATTTTCCTATAAGTTCAGTAATTTTGTGAATTTTCTTTTTTCTATAATGGGTTACTTTTTGGACATTTAAAATGTAAATTAGATAATCAATCTATAGAGTATAAAAGGTCCTTTTTCTCACCTACAGACAATACTTGTTACGTGTCGTTAAGTGTAATGAATAAAAAATGTTGTGAATTGTCGAGTGGCCCAATTTCCATTGATCGTTACAAAATAGAATAACACTTGATTTATTTCCGGCGTCCAGCGTTTTTCTGGAACGCTTCAATTAAAACATTTTTTTTGATAGTGAAAACAGAACAATCAAAAACTCATTCAAGTTTACATTAATTAAAATTCAGAATGTATAGCGCTGTTTTTGTTTTGTACTTTCAATCTCTTCAATAAGTCTTGCTCTTTAAACTAATTCTTAAAGTTCTAATGTAGTATTGCTTCATCCCTGTCTCGGGTACGAGTTGAACATCCACAAGAATCAACAAAACCTAAACACGCCATATATGAACAAAAAGTAAAATCACAAAATTACTGAACTCTGAAGAAAATTCAAAAAGGAAAGTCCCTAATCAGATGGCAAAATCAAAAGCCAAACACATCAAACGAATGGATAACAACTGTCATATTCATATCTTTGTACAGGCTTTTCCTTGTGTAGACAATGGTGGATTAAACCTGGTTTCAAAGCTAGTCAGTCCTGTTCAACGAATGACAGTCGCATCAAATTCCCCTATGTTGACAACGATGTGTGAACAAAACAAACGACATATTACATGTAGGTAAACATGTCAAAATAGGGGTACAGCAATCAACATTGTGTTATGATCTTAATCATGAGTGTACTGTTTTCACCATCAAAATAAAAGAAACATACAAAATGTCTTGCAAACACGTGCTGATAATTGGTGAATTTTAATTATATTGTTCTACTTATGGTGCGTGCTTTTTAGATTTTATTGTTATATATGTATATGTAACAAATACATCATTTGCTGGAAGGTCAATCGGATTTATTGAGCAGAGTCGGATTCCAAAAAATTATTGAATCAAGCCGTAAAACCATATTTTAGCCAACACTTTTATTTTAAATTGTTTTGTTAAATTGAATTTAGATTACTAGATCAAACAAATACCATTAACGTATAAGGAAAAAGCCGCAACAGACACCATATTATTGCATTAACAAACAGCCACTGAAAACACAAGCTTCTGTACAAACATTTTGTCCTAAAGACCAAAAAATTCCCACGAGGACATTTCCGTTTTGCAGACACTTAAATTATCTTACAACTTTAACAATTATTTCTGTCAGATTAATGAAAATTTATTATAGTGTAGAAGTTATGCATTTTGTGGTTTCGTTTGTATATGCATTATTGGCATACTTCCGGTATGTAAAGGTTATACCTTAATTGCATTTTAAAGTAATATTAAGCTAATTGTTTGAGAATCAATTGTTATTATACAAATTACTAATATAAGTCGATCGTTTTAAGGAAAAATGGTTATAATGACGTTTTTCAAAAATATTTCCGGTTTCTGATATTTTTTAAATATGCATGGTCGACAAGGACTTAATATACCAGTAACCTGTAAGGTATAGTTCCTAAAGAAGTAAAAATATATTGAATATTAGTTAACAAATCGTGGTGAAAACAAAAGCAAATGATGGCAATACATTCAGTTGTAAATAATTGAAACGGAATCCATTGTTTCATATTCAATGTTACAAAAGAAAATGTTTGAACCATAATCAAATGTCACTTGCGCCTTTATCTCTGTGAGATTATTATATTAAATTATAACTGTCGTTTCCATCAATAAATGTATGTTTCGTGAGAATTATGACTAATTATATGCAGTGATTAATAATTGGCATTTAACGGTTTATTACAGAAACGACGGGATATAGAAAATCACCGTTGCTATCGTTACAATGGAAGTTGATTCTGAAGGTGGGTATTAAGTACCGCAAGGCAGGAGCTATTAATGTTCATTTCAATGTAAATTATATAGTTAATTGTCGTTGCAAGCTTCCTGTTTTGTTTTACCACATCTAAAACACGTGTCATACCGTCTACCCTTCTTCTATTTCGTCTAAATTAGATCAACATTTATCTGTAGTTACATATTTGATTTCCAAAGCCCTTATTTTAAAACACATTCTTGATGATATTAAATCGCCAGCATACAAACATTTGAGTTCAAAACTTGACCATAATTTAAAGCTTTGTAGAACTTTCTCAAAATGTGTATGCCAAAAGAGTATATTTGTAGTTGTCTTTTCAGGCATTTGAAATTAATGAAAAATTGATGATTGCAAAATACGAAAGAAGAAGATATACGGTGGACTTTGTAGAGTGCGATGCTTTTGTTTTTTTTTTATCTAGTGTCCTCTGAAAAGGAAGAAATCAACGAATTAGACAAGAGTAAATGTAACTATACAAAGTATGAACCTAAAAAGTAAACGATTCAACATAGAATACTTTGTTAGCAGAAAGAGCAATTAGCTGCCCCAAAAAGTAGAATAAAAAAATACCGAACTCTGAGGAAAACTCAAAACGGAATACCCCTAATCAAATGGCAAAATCAAAGCTTTAAACACATCGAACGATTAGATAACAATTGTCATATTCCCGACGTGGTACATGATGGATTAAACCTGATTTTATTGCTAGCTTAACCTCTCGCTTGTATGACAATCGCATTAAATTGCTTTCTTTGGACAACTTTCTGTGAACAAAACAGAAACAATAAGCAAAAATCTCAAAAATTTTGCCATCAAATTGACTAGCACTCTTATAATTGATTTGCAAACTTAAATTCCTTAATAAAGATAGGACTCTCAGAACGTTTCACATTTATATTGTTTTACATTTGTCATTTCGATGCCTTTTATCATACCTAATTCTATATTGCATGAAATCATTATGAATTGTTATTTAAAGTTTGGCGTCTATGTTGAACGCACCTATCCTATCAAACTGTAAATGAGGAATACAACAGCTACATTTAAGGTTGTGTCATTTTTTCCTATCTTGATGTATATTTCGAAATTGACAATAAGGGCAGGTTGAAAACAAAACTTTACCGCAATAGAGGTGAGTATAACTTCCAAATTGTGAACTTTATATTTTTATGTAGCAACATTCCAGAGGCGCCTAATTATGAGGTATATCTCCCATAGTTGATACAATATCCCAGATCATGAATTCTTTCTCATATTTGAATGCTTACATGGAAGCTATTTAACCAAGCGTTCTATGAAGTAAATTAAAGTAATCTTTTGAAACTTTTACGGACGTCATTAAGAGTGTGTTGATGTTTTAGAATATCTGTTTGACAAATGTTGACGGATATGACCAGACTGTCATGATCACAATTCCGTCCTCTTTTCCTTTAATGTGGATCTACATGCTGAAAAGGGTGTACAACAGGATTTCACATGAATAGCAAAATTCTTCAAATTAAAGTCAATCTTGCCAACATACAATTTCTGAAAGGAATGTTATAAATCATATCAACAGCGAAGTACAGTTTAAATATACTGATCTGATTATTAAATGGAATAGCAAAACCACCTAAATCCGACTTTGCATATTAGCCTTTTTAAATTTACCTTCATTGCTTTTTACTCAATCTAAAAAATTGAAAGTCAGAAATCGAAGGAGTACTTGAAGAGTTAGATAACCAAAAGGGAGCTAAAATTTGACTGAACGGGTTTCTAGGAAAAATTTGAATTTATCAACGAATACATGTTATAAAACAATGTCAGTTTCGAAACACTGTCTACTGATCTGGTGATACCTCTTAACTCGGTTAATATACAATTTCATACGATTTTGACTCAGTTATCTAATGGTTTTGTTAATTGATTTAGTGCAACATAAGAAATACTAATTACAGATTCATATATGGAAAAAAATGTGTATGACATCGCCTTAAATAAACAGGACCATATAAAAGTAATGTGTGGCGCTCCAATGATGTAATTTAATTAAAGACATGGCTGAGACAATTTTTGACATGATCATATTATTCATTAAACATCAAATGAATGAAAGTGATATAATTTAAGTTATTTTAGACACAATTCGAGACATAACAATAAGATTACTTTAATTGTATTTTGATCGGTTCCTCAAATACAACATTGAATAATTACATGTTATATTTAGATAACAAAAGCACCGTTAGAAGGTGTCATTTTTGCGTCAAAATTGCCAGGTTAAGATGACGGAAGATGACTGATGGTCCAGCGACCGGTTTGTCATTTTCACACACTTCTCGAATTTTCACATAAAAATTCGATATTTTGTAATATACTCTTGTGAAACTGAAACAAACCAAATGTTGCACTCTTAACCTTACTGAATTAAATGAAATAAAAGATGGAAATCTGACCATAAATCTGCATTTTATTAAAATATCGGTGGTAATTGATGTTATTGGACTACGTTCGATCACGTGTCATGTTTGAAATTGTAATGTTCCATAGAGGAGTTAGTCAGATGAACAATGTAAGTTTAAAGATGTCTATCAGTCAGTTATTATAATCTCTAACATTATTTCTACTATTTTCATCTCGTAACTAGCACATCACGACCGTAATAACTATTTGTTAGCATGCGCCCAACTAGGAGAAATATTATTAATATCTACCTCTCTTAATGAAACATTTGACATTTAATATTAATAAAAGAAGACGTAAATGAAATAACACAATTTTGGATTAACTTTTAGCAGGAACACTCAAACCAAAATATTTGAAAGCCAGGGATGTATAAGTACGTAGAAACGTTAGCTAAACTTTAATAAGACCGAGAAGGTCCGAGGGAGTTGAAAGTTTTCTAAAGCCCGTATTAAATGCAACCTAAAGATATGCAAGATATTTAATCAATATTATATATATATATATATATGGATATGAATTCGATGAACACAAGAGTCCAAGATTCGTCCTAAGATGAATTAATCTGACAAGTAAATCACACAACAAAACCACGAGGACATGCTCGAATTAAAATTAATATCTTTCATGCATGTTGTTTAATAATACGAATCTGAAAGTTTTTAGTAATTCCTTGTATAATCCCGGCGAAGGAAGATAAAAAACATTTACAGATCCAACATTGTTGGGCTGATGTTTAGACGAGTTGTATACACAGAATGTACACAGCCATGTATCACCATCACTGCTGGTGATCCGTTGAATAAAACTGTTGTACAGTTGTCACTGGTTCAGGCGTACACTTATAAATATAATTATTTCTGTGACTGTATCTTGCATTTTTGTTGGATCCTTTACAATAAATATTTCAGCTGACCTGTAACAATTCCATCTTCATGCCTTATATATCATGTAGTGTATTACGACGCTAGATTAAAACTGACGAGGAAAGGTAACACCCAGCCACCGAAAGCTTTATTTTTGTGAAGGCAAGGTGGTCGAGTGGTCTAGCGCGTGGGGTCAGTGCAGGCGATTTGATGTCACAATATCTCGGTAGCATGAGTTCGAATCCCGGCGAGGGAAGAACAAAACATTTGCGAAAGCAAATTTACAGATCTAACATTGTTGGGCTGATGTTTAGACGAGTTATATATATATATATATCATATGTATAATCGTGAGATGATAGTAACAACAGACGCTTAAAAATAACAGTTATGGGTGTTTTATTGGTATGGCCTTTTTTTTTTTTGGGGGGGGGGGTCATCGATATCATTATATGGTATATATCCGACTATGCAAATTTTAATCTCCAGCGAAGCTGGTAAGGTTTATAAAAGGAAAGCATATATTACAAACATCATATTTGGTATCAAGTGTTAAGAAAGAACCTTTTCCGTTTCACTGATCCTTAAACCTTAGTTGACCTTCATACAAATTGACATATTATTATATAACACGATTACATGTGATTTAGTAATTAATTAAAATTGCAGTGGTACTGCACTTCAAATGTTAGAAGTAGATATTCTGAAAGCAAAGTATCATCATTAATTATCAAAACTAGAATTTGGGTAATCCAATCATTCTTGTATTTATCACGTATCACATGACCTTTTACATATCGTGTTTCGCATAGTTCGTACCTGAATATAACAGGAAAAAATATACCAGTCTAAATATTTGAGTAACGAGGTGAAATATTATCGTGTAGAAACAGAGAAATATTTCGGCAAAACAGATTATCTTCCTCAGTGTCGACCTTTTTATCAAAATGAAATAATAGAATCTGAAAATTCATTGTATTAAATTGTATAGGGTTATAGTACTCGTATCCACATAACATACTTGTGCAACAAAAATGACAGCCATTTAATAACTGTAAGAAAGACTAATAAAATAAATAATAAGAAATCCAAAAGACATAAGCTGTACTTCAGTGTAGATCGCATACGCTTGGTGTTATTAGATAAGGCCTCACTCAACTCAACTATCGGCGACTGTACGTCAGTGTAGATATAATGCACTCTATGATATTAAACAATACCTCCTTCAAATTAAGTATATGCAGCTGTACTTCAGAGTAGATAATATACTCTTGATGATATTAACTAATACCTCCCTTAAATCAGCTATCGGCGGCTGTAATTCGGTGCATAGCTCAAAACAATTGGTGATAATAGACATTGCCTCCCTCATATCAACTATCGGCGGCTGTATTTCAGTGTAGATCTCCTAAAATTAGTGATATTCGATAATGTCGCCAATGTAAAGTGAAATTCATTTCTTTTTATTACATCTAGACCGCTTTGATTCTTACCGGACTCTCAGTAGAAGTTTAGCATTATGTGAAGATTTTACATATGAGTAATTTCTCAAAATTATCATATTAAAAAAACAGAATATAATAGATAGGTTGGCATAGCAATACTTTATTCAAAATATTCTATGATTCAATTATAGATTCAAACTGTTATATATTTTTTAAAATATTGTACCATACATAAATTTCTTGAATGCAATAAACCAAATAAAGAATTGTACGAGTATAACTTTACATAAAATTTACAATTAAACAATAATATGAAAAAACATATTTGGATTATCATATAAATCCTTCGTTTAATTTTCATTAAAGTTGAATTTCTTGTATCTCTGTAAAAATACACTAGAATAAATCTGTATTACCAGTGACCAATGTACTGTATAAATCAAAAATACATAACAAGTTCTTTGACAAATTGGTGCTACTTAAAAAAAGACCAAACACTACAGAGATAAAAGAATTTATCGCTTGATCTTCGTAAATCCTGTTTGGTTCCTACGCCAATTGAGTGATATGACAATGCTTCAAATGGTTTTATAGAGACATCAAAGGCTTTAATTCAAGCTTTTACTGCCAAAAAGTCATCATAGTTTGTAAAGATTTGTTGATTCATCGCTGTATTTTATTGCATAAATAATAACATTTCTGTAGGTATAAAAATAATATTTATCATTTCAATCAGTAGTTTTAATATTTCTGTGCGCTTTTTTCTCAGTGTTCGCTTGAGTAAATTTAACTTTATAAACATAAAAGTTAGTTTTTGTTCATTTATAGTTGCATTAAGTTTTTGACATTACCTTTTCCCATTTGAGATCTTCAGATAAGAGACAGTT
This sequence comes from Mytilus edulis, assembly GCF_963676685.1. NCBI lineage: Eukaryota > Metazoa > Mollusca > Bivalvia > Mytilida > Mytilidae > Mytilus > Mytilus edulis. Next base: position 66,648,679 of record NC_092345.1, on the reverse strand, counting down.
CGACATAAACACGCAAAGAGATAAATCTTAAATCTGAAGGTTCCCCTGCAAAGGTATATCCGTTTTGTTTTAGAATCTTGACGACTTTACTTTTCCTATATTGGAGAAACGAATGAATTGTACATAATTCATTCGACATATATTCTTTTATATACCAGTCTAATAAGAAAAAGATATAGGAGAAAAAATATTGCCTTTAGTCACGATATTGTGTCAGAGGTTATTTCAACATTTACCATACAATTGTTTAGATCTTAAAGCAAAAACTCAAATGTGTAAGTAATTTGATAAAAACTATTTCAATCTTGAAATATCAAATGTCTAAGATAGCATTTAAATATCCGTATCATAATAAAATTAATTAATATTCTCCTATTTAAATAGAATGTTGAAGTACCGTTTTAGGTTCAAGATTGAGGGGAAAAAGAAGTTTCCGAAAAGTGCAAAAATGTAGATAGTAAGGTAAATCAGTCAACAATTACAATATATTTATATATTACATCCTCCTATCTTCAGTGAACCTGGAAGCAATTTAATTACAATCATTAATTTTACGAAAACATGGGCCATTGAAAGCAATGTACGAAAAAGAGTTTAACCAGGGACCTGTTATTGCTTACGTCAACGTCATTTAGAATATGGACCCAGTTCGGAAATTTATCTCATCGGCAAACATAACACATCTCCTTATTTTTTTCATATTTATGGAAAAAATAATAAATAGTTTGTCAATTCGACTTTTGATTATTATTTTGATTATTATTTAGCATATTTGAAACAACCTTTTACAGTTACACTATACTATTTATCAGAATAGACTAAATTAGGAATGAAATATATAGATTATTACATTGATACAAGTGGATTATCGGATTTATCTAATCTAGATAGTTAAATTATCAATTTTAAAGTCCGAGTCTAAAAAACATAAATAAGGGGATGTGGTAAATGGTTGCTAATGAAACAACTCATAATCCCATCGAGGGGCTTCGGTGGCCGATTGATCTAAGTAGTTACTACTGTTATCACTAGCCAGTCAAGACTGAGGTTGTGAGTTCGAGCCCCGGTCGTGTTGGTGCACTCGACTCCAATCTTAATTTGACTAGGATTGTCTATTTTCCTATCGAAGGTCGGTGGTTTTCTCCAGGCAATCCGGCATCCTCCACCAATAAAAAATGGCCGCCACAGAATAGCCTAAATGCGGTGCTTAAAAGTGGCGTTAAAACGCAAAAAATCAATCATAATCCCACCGAGTCTAAATGAGGCGGATTTTAGCATTTGTCGATGTAAATCAATTCGAATAGTTCTTGTTTTTAATCATTATCACTATTGACTATTTTTTTCAACAACAAAAAATGCATTGGAGTGCCGGCTATTTTTATTTTCAACAACTGACATTGTACATGTAGTTAGTTATCTAGTATGATTTGGAAGGGTTTATATTGTAACCTTTTTTTTAAATGTTTGAAGAAAAACAGTTCCATTAGGGCCTTATAAAGACAAGAAAACTATATATTGAGACAATTTATCGTTCGTTTTCGCCAATAATAGTTTGCATAAAGAAATTTCTAAATTGCATATCAAATGTACCAGACCTAGTTTAGTTAAATAAATATAACGAAAACCAATGTCAATAATAAAAAAATACATGCAGATTATCTTACAAATCGATAGACATTCGAAAGGTATTTTTGCTCATGAATTTTGCGGTCGACCTCATTGATGTGGTCCAACATTACACAAATTACGCAAATATCGCGATCGCCGAATTTGTGAGATAGTCTATAACAGTAATCGGCTTTTCAATCCTCGGTTGAACTCATTTGTTCTTATCAGAACAACTACATTGACCACTTTAACTTTTCTTAATTTTTTTAAAAAGGTTGAGCACATTTATTACCCACTGCATATTAATGCATATATAAACATATAATAAAATTCACAAAATAACATATAAAATTGAAATAAGAATAAGAAGAAGATGTGGTATGGTTGTCAAAAAGACAACTGTCTACCAGAGTCTAAAGAGATGGTAACACTTTTGCAATTTAAAAAAGATTTATAATAAATGTCTGAGACAAGTACATATGATGTTTACATAATTTCAAATTTATTTTAAATATTATGTTTATTTTGAATCTAATTATACAATATACTGGTTCTCCTCAGTATAATATTTTTGCAGCTGATATTGTAACAGTTAACAGTACAGGTTAATTCAATTGTAAAAGAATTGGTCTCATCGCTATGGTTATATTTTCAAATGAAAGAAAACTTCATAACATATACATATATATGATTTATTATCATATGCTTAGTTGTGATTTAATTATTAAATATTAATGACAGAACACGGCATACTTCTTCATTTTTACTTGGCATAGATTAATTGAATAAAAAAGTTTCAGAAAACAAAAACAGCATCATCAATATATTCGAAATAGGTAAATTAAAAATCGATGCGAATATTTTACAATTGCGTAAGTTTAACCTAATGGTCAAACAGAAGCCGGTGCTCATCCACTCAACTGCAGATCGATTAGTTTTAAAAGCTCAATGTGATTGGCTGTAAACTTCTTCATTTTTTATTTTCAATTTTATACTCTGATCCTTGTCTTACATTATACGTTCAGATTTTTCAATTAGCTATCTAACTGATAATATAAACTTGCATTTAAAAAAAATAACACTTTTAAAGAGTTTAAAATGTAATTATGAATGGATATTGCAACTTTATTGAATTTCCTTTAAAGAGAGAATTAAAATTCCACTTCTGACTTTAATATAGAATAATTGCAGTTGATTCTGTCGAACAAATTATAACAATTTAACTCCTACTTAAAAGCAAAGTTTAAATAAATTAACAGGTTTGTTATCTAGTTATGTTTCTTTGATACAATTAGTTTACACGTAAGTCATCGATATGCACATGTTTCAGAACGACTTACATTTTAATAAAACCTATATCTGAGATTGATCTTGATAACTTCATCACCCTTAACGCATAGATCTAACTTATAATTTATTTTGAGATATGAGACGCTATGTACTCTTTTGACAAATTGTAGGAAACTATAATCGGAAAATTGTTGGTTTATTGTACCAGGTGATTGTCTACCAACCTTGACGGAGCTATTCATGCCCCACAATAGCCATGGTTTCGTATTTCAGCAAACTCCTGTTATCTTCGTCTTCATTGTTTTAGAAAACTTGTTCGGGATTATTAAATCTCCACATTCCTTCGAATTGACATTTTTCTCAATAAATTAAAATTCTATGTCTCACCTTCGAAAGGGTATTTAATAAATTGTCTCTCAGAAATGGCTCCGTTCAGCTTGTACCCGACAGGATGGTAGGGCGCCTAAACGGAAATTTGCGTGTTAGGCGGATGTTCGTATTGTTTGAAAACGTTTGACACTTAAAATAAAACAGAAAGTTTTTTTTTTCTGTACCCTGCAAGTTTGCAAGTGATGATTTAAATACATAATTACTAAGTATTATAACTCCAATTAAGAACTGTTCCACGGTTTAGTTCAAGGTAAGACTGAAATCTGCAACTGGTTATTATAGAATAAACAAACAAATATCAACAACATCAGAATAATTAGGACTTAGTTTAAACGTCATATATTTTTCATTGTCCCGAAACTTCTATTTCCTTTGAGTCGACGATTTTATCAATATACAATGTACGTAAATAATCTACTACCGTCTTTGTGTCGTTTATAATTTCAATAAACTCATCCTAGATACCCGGTTAAAATTTTGAACGTCAGACGCGTGTTTCGTATATGAAAAAATAGTTGAAAAGGCCAAATAAAGTACTAGTACATAGTTGATGAGCATTGAGGATCAAAATTCCGAACGAGTTTTCAAACATTTCCCCCACACTTAATTACAGTGTTATTTGTTTTTTGTTGCACTTCAGTGTTCTGCTGTTTCGTTGTTTTCCTCGGTTTTAGTTTGAAACCCGGATTCGTTTTCTCCGATTCGATTTATGACTTTTGGACAGCGGTATACTCCTGTTGCCTTTATTTATATCAGCGGTTAATCTAAACAAGAGAGAGAAGATGTATACCACTCGCACGGATTGTTCAATATGGCATTGCGTATCTTTTTCTTGTGTATGACTATAAGGAAATATGCTATATATACTTTAAATGAGATAGTTGCTTCATGAAAAGACAACAATAAAGGTAAACAATCGGTCTTCAACAATAGAAAGATCTATATATACCATTTTAATGTAATTTACGACATGCTTGGTGACTCAGATCATGGACATATTGTATATTAACGTCCATGCTTAGATGAGTATTAAAGACATCATTTTGGTTTGGAATTGTATCCACCTATAAAAGTTCTGAAAAAAATGTCCGAAAATTTGAGTGTTGTGTAAAATTTAAACAGCATCGTGTTATGAGTAATTTCATATACCACTTTGTTTCATCAATTTCCAAGTGAAACCAATATCAATATATATTCAGTTCCATACCTATTTGGATTTGATGTATTGGTGTTTGCTAAACGTTTAGAGTCAAATATTTCATGCAAATCAAGACGAAAACAAGTTATCAAAAAATCTTTTTGGTATTCAAAGTTTTCTGTTTTATTCAAAGTTCATGCAACAACTATCTGGATGTAAAGTAAATGTTGACATCTTTTGTTGAGACACCATACCGGGAAAGAGAAAGGATATCATCTTATGGGTTGTGGTGAAGACTAGTAAAACAGCAAAACAAGTAGAAAAAAGTACTTGGAGGTTTCATTTGTTTGTATTCCTCGTGTTGAATAAGGGACTCCATCCCCGCCTACATGATATGTACAAGCAGATTTTTTTTCTTTGTAGCATTCAATATATCAAATTGTTTTAAAGATCAACTGTTTTGCACGACAGCAGATTAGAAAGTTGCAAAATGAAGAGAAGGTATAATAGATGAAAGACGATAAATTGATAGGAAAAGAAGAGCATGCATGTGAGAGACAGTACCACACATAGTTTACAGGCCCCTCAGATATTTTATTTTTATGTAAGGCTATTCAATGTATAAAGACAAAGGCACTATTACTACACGATGCATCGGATTTAACCTTTTTTTCTGACCGAACGTGTCTGGGTATGTCTACATCCCGCACAACCAAGTAGACACAAATCTTTGTTAGTTAACAATCTGAACACATTACATATATACAGTCGAGGCATTTCTAAAAAAAAAATCCATTTTCCTATTGATACTGTATTTCTTGCATTGTGTGTGTGTGTGTTTTTTTTTTTACAGTAGAATTGCATAATAATAGTGTACCGTATCACATATCGGAGGGAAAATTCGTGTTTTTAATCTTTGTTCTTGTCTTTACCTCTTATTTCAAACCCTTCCGCAATTTCCACATAATACTGAAAAAAGAAATCTTAACGAATTTTGCCATTTTAAAAACATAGTGTAGCATAAACATAAGACATGCGCTCTAACCATTTATCAGTTGAGGTAGACACTGTTTTTTTCTAGGAACAAAAATTTTCCCGGCTTGATTTTAAAATTGATAGCTTTTTAGTACTTTCACTTGATCGTAAAAAGGTTATTTAAAGAACATTTTGTATGAAGTGCAGTATACTGAAAATCTGTGCGCGATCAATGCTTTCACAACCGTACTAAAACGCAAAATGAAGCATTCCATTTTAGAATAAATCCATTTTTGTGGTAGAACCATAAAATTTCAAGCAATATCAAGTTTTGTTTCTTATCACTGTTAAGACGTTACCACGAGAAGCACGTGCAGCCATGATTATGCATTTCATTGTTTTAAAAATAAGATATGATTTTGGAATTTCGATTGATGTCTACAAATCAAAATTACGGATTCTTATGAAACTTACATATATATAATATATATAATGACTAAAACATCAAATAAATCAATAACATTTAAGGATGCTACGAGCAATATTTTTTTTGATTTCAATACCGTATTGAATGTCATGTTCTTTCTAAAACCTATTTTGTCTTCATGAAAGATATAATCTTAACAATTACGAATTTAACCGAACCACCTCCCTTACCCACAAACGATGATTGGTCGGTGTCTACTTTGCACCTACTGGAACATTTAGCTAAGAGGGAACAAATTACAAAAAGATGATTGACCGCAACATATCTGTTTTGAGTCCACATAATACCATAGCCATTTTTTTTATTCGACTCGAATGCAATTTACGCAAAAGGAGATCGGCATTAGTTGACATGTATGTACCTATATAAGATTGTACTATTTTAACACATATATTGAAGACCCCTTTTTTGTAAGAGCAGTTCCTTTTCCCCTTCCACTTTGTATAATCTTTCTCAAGCAAAAACATAAACGTCGGATGATGGCTATAGGATAATTGGTATGGAAAGAAACGAAAATTATAATGGATTTGTTTAACATATAATTAACTAATTAAATAACTTGATCTTTTATCTTGAAGATCGAAATAATGTCTCTGACGGATAAGCTTACCGGCGTTGACAACACGAAGACTCGAGTTACAACGACCTTCTTTTGTTTTCAAAGGTAAACTGTGAACAAAATTGTTTGTTGTGGATAATTAGTAAGATACATTGTATTACAAAAGTAATTATAGAGGAGATAAAAACAGTATCTGTAGTCCCGGTGTATAAGGCCAAGCACTGTGCTGTTTTAGTTTTTTATTGTAATAAGAAATTGTTTTTATAAGAATCATATACATGTATCATTTTTTTAAATAAAAAATTCTTAATCTACGCGCTAATTGTAAATTTACTTTTTAATATTTGTACAAAAGGCAAATGAAGAACGAGAAGGTTTACCCTTTTTACAAAACACATGGTCTAAGACTTTCTTAATCTTCTACAATTACTTCCAAATATTATTCTAATGCATTTCGAAGTTGAAATTATATTCCAGAATAACATGCTTGGTTGGTTAACCAATTAAATGTTACACACCTCTCTAAGTTCAGTCGAAAATACCAGCTTATTTTAAAGATATGCCTGTCCCAATAATTTCTTTTACCTATACCAAACAAATTGCAACTAAAATTTTCAATTACAAACACGTTTGCAGGATCTCAACAGTGACGACTTCCAAGTCTTAACCTCCTGATTGCACCTGTGCTAGTTCCCAATTTACATATAATCCGAGAGACCTCAACATTGTCAATAGCACTTCCCTACGAAAAATGATATCCAAAGGTCCGAAATATCCTAAACCTAAATCCACCAACTGGAAATACAACTTCAAAATACTGATGAATCCAGTCGAGGATTATACCAGGCAATGAGATTAACGTGAGAAAGAAGACGTATATACTCTTTCCGAATGGATTAAGGCTGTGAGGTCATTGATACAAATCCGAATTAAGACACTGAATGGGTATATCAACACCCAAGCTACGTCAATTTTTAAAGAACCAAATGTTGCAAAACACTTGCCCTACCTCAATGACAAATATGTTGTTGTCCCCGCAAATAAAGCCCCAAAACAACATCGTTTTTGTGTGTAAATATCATTACATAAACTGCTTGATAAATGGATTAGGTATTGACAATTCACTTGGAAACTCAACCTATGCCCTCACGACACTTACCAAAGAGGAAATCCTGGATAATCATAGGTCTGTTCTATGTTCCTTTGGAATTTTAACCAAAGATAAAGAACAGGATCTTCCATCACTGAATTGGATATCTAAACTACATAAGTGTCCTTACAAACAACGGTATATTGCTGGGTCTTCCAAGTGCACCACGAAACCTCTTTCTAAATTATTAAAATATATTTAACCAGCAATCAAAGCCGGGCTCCAAAATTATTGTGAAACTGCCTTTTCTAGAGGTTGGCTGAATCAGATGTGGATACTAAAAAATTCCAAAGATCGTTTAGAATACATACAATCTAAGACTCTCTCGTCTTGCAATTTTTAAAACATTTGATTTTTCTACACTTTACACAAGTATTCCCAATTCCAAACTAAAAGACAAATTGAAAGAGTTGGCATTACTTTGTTTCATTAAAAAGAATGGCGAACGTCGATACAAGTATCTTGTCTTGGGAGGGATGAATCCTACTTTGTAAAGACGTTTGGAGGACGTGTTTTTCAAGACTATCGGAATTCCAATTTTTTTCCTATCAAGATTTCATTGATTGACGATTGCTGTTTACAAGGAAGCTATTAAACCAAGAGTTCCAAATGGTGAAATTGAAATCCTCCCTTTGTAAATTTTACGGACGCCATCTTAAGTTGGTTCACCGTTATGGAATAACCGTTTCACAGATGATATCGGATATGTTCCTAATGTCGTGACTACAATACCCTTCCCTTTTCACGAATTTGACCTGCCGAATAAGAATATTTACCGGATTTGTAATACCATGAGCAACACGACAGGTGCCACATGTGGAGCAGAATCTGCTTACCCTTCTGGAGCACCTGAGATCACCCAAGTTTTTGGTGGGGTTCGTGTTACTTAGTCTTTAGTTTTCTATGTTGTGTCTTCTGTACTATTATTTGTCTGTTTGTCTTTTTTATTCTTAGCCATGGCGTTGTCAGTATATTTTCGATCATTGAGTTTGACTGTCCCTATGGTGTCTTTCGTCCCTTTAGGTTGATATCTGTTGCTGGTGGACTCTCAGTTCCTAGGGTACCAGGTCATTACCCGGTGCTTCGGTATACACATGATTTATTTCATGCTTTTAAAATTAAATTTTCCATTCAAACATTTAAAGTACGAATAAAAGAAATTTAGGCTTAACTTAGAATAGATTACCTTAGCCGTATTTGGCACAACTTTTTGGAATTTTGGATCCTCAATGCTCTTCAACTTTGTACTTGTTTGGCTTTATAACTATTTTGATATGAGCGTCACTGATGAGTCTTATGTAGACGAAACGCGCGTCTGGCGTACTAAATTATAATCCTGGTACTTTTGATAACCAATTAGTCACGACAGTAAACAAAGCAAACCAGGAAGGATCATATCTGGATGACAACATATTCTCTTCAATCATTTTAACCTTATAATAGAGTTATAAAACATGTATCCAATATAAAACTATGGAGACGTGTTATGATTACCATCCACTAGATAAAAAACGAGGTGGACGTTAGCAACTACAGGCCTTTAAAATTGAGCAAAAATCATATCTTATAGTCAGGTATGTAAGGACATGACGAAATGTGAAAAGAAAAAAATAGAATTAAATTCAATACGTTAGCCACCATTACAAAATTCTTATGTTAAAATATAAATCCATTATAGAAAAAAAATGCAATAAAACAGTATTGAATATCCGTCCGACTTAAAACTGACGAATTTTTCTTGTAATTTTGTCCCCAATATATTATGTGTTTACATCTTTCCATTAATAGAATAATAAATAAATGAAATGACGAAAGATTTTTACTTTTAGAAAAAATAAAGTGCAAGAAAGATAACTCAATTACAGTTAAGTCAATTTTTACTATGGATAAAAAGCTTTGCAAGCTGCATAAAACACATTTGCATGTTTAACTGCAATACTGCTTAATATTGCATATGTATCATACGAAAACAGATTCCAAAGTCTGTCGCGCTTAGATAGCTAAACTTCTCATTTGTACGTATTAGTCGCATACAATTTCATTATATTGACAATGCTGTGTGAACATAATAAGTAAAGATATTAGTCAAAAATAGGGATGCAGTAGTCATCATTGTGTTATAATCTAATCTTAAACGATATAAAACAAACAAATTTGAAACAAATAAACACTCAGAAAATTCAGTATTCAAGAGCTGGCAGCTGATACTCAAGACTTTATAAACGGCACCATGGTCTGAGCTGAAAGATGATGAACCAGGGTTATGTCAAAGATCGTCTTTGTCCTTTTTCTAAAAAAGTACACAATGCTTTTGAATTATAGAATATAGGTACTGACGTTGTTTATCAACTTAATTCCGTTTTAGTGTTCTTTTTATTTGTCTTTGTATACTTTTAATCTTTACTGTTTAGTGCATTTTGGATAAAAAGTGAAATCACAAAAAACTTAACTCCGATGTAAATTCGAGACAAATGGCAAAATCAGTAGCTCAAACACATGAAACAAATGGATAAGAACTGTCATATTACTGTCTTTGTACAGACTTTTTCTTATGCAAATATTGTGGATAACTTGAAGTTATCAAAGGTACCAGGATTATAATACAGTATGCCAGACGCGCGTTTCGTCTACATAAGACTCATCAGTGACGCTCATATCACAATATTTATAAAGCCAAACAAGTAAAAAGTTGAAGAGCATTAGGATAAAAAATTCCAAAAAGTTGTGCCAAATAAAGCTAAGGTAATATATGCCTGGGATAAACCTGTACACAATACGTGAAAATGTCAAAAATAGGGGAACGGCAGTCAACATAGGCCAAAAATGAAAACAAACAGACAAACAATAGCACACACGACACAACACCGAAAACCAAAGAACAAACAACACGAACCCCACCAAAAACTAGGGGTGATCTCAGGTGCTCCGGAAGGGTAAGCAGATCCTGTTGCACATGTGGCACTCGTCGTGTTTATGAGATAACAAATCCGGTAAATAGTCTAATTCGGTAGGTTACATTCATGAAAGGGAAGGATATTGTAGTTACGACGTAAGGAACATATCCGATATCATTTAGGAAACGGTTATTCCATAAAGGTCAACCAACTCGTGATGATTTCAACTTCACCATTTGGAACTCTTGATTTAATAGCTTCCTTGTGAGCAACAACCCTCCACTTAGAAATGTAAAGTTCACAATTGGAAAGCTGAAATCATATGAGGCCGACTTAGGGGGACGACCATTTGATATTCTGGGGGGGGGGGGGGGAGGAGGAGGATTTTGTTTTTGTGTAGTCAAGTCATACCTTTTAATCAGAATTTATCATCATCCTCTACAGAAATGAATGTTTAAAATTCCCAACTGCATATACCTGTATTGCATACATACATAGTATTAAAGTTTGGTTGTAACTAGCCTCTTATAAAAGTATTGGCAAACATATTTCGCCGAGCGAAGTGATGCAAAAAAATTTTTTGAAGGATTTTGGAGCCACTGAAGGCCCAAGAATCTACAGAACCAAAGATGCAAAACTATGTTTTCAAGGTGTTCAAATGATCAATGTGCATGATAAAGCATCAATGGAATTCATATAGTTAAGTCAGTGGTTGCTAACAGTTCATAACAAAATTACCAGATTACAAAAGGAATGCAACACTAACAGAATACAGAAGGTCAATCAATGAACAAACGACAAATAAATAAGAAACATTGATCCCGAAAAATCAGGGCTACGTCTGAGGGAAAACAGAACTTGCTTCTTGCAAGGCATTCGCCGTGAACACAATTGATATGGTGACAAGCGTTTGGTTTTGAAATTTCATACATGAGGCATTTGCCTCAATGTAGTTAGGGCCCTGTTAAAATAAAAGTGAGGTTAGATTTCCAGAGACAATATACCTCAAGTTAAATGAAACCAATTTTTAGACATTTCAAGTATATTTAAATAATATTTATTCTTTTATTATTAAAAAAGTTGTGAAGAATCTGGTGCCCTCTCTTACTTTCGATTAGACCTGCTAAGTTTTTTTTATTTTCAATACATTGCAAGTCCGGTAATTTATTTTCAATCTACCACAGAACAAACCATTTATTTTTGTGCTTATCAAGGCTGAGTTATTTATTTTCAAAACCCCCCCCCCCCGAATATCAAATGGTTATACCCTTAACTGTATCTGTTGTATCCTTTATCTCTAGTTCAATGAGATAGATGCATTCGACATAGTCGCCAAATTTTGAATCATTTAGTGAAAGAACATCATCTACATAGCGGAAAGTAGAGTTAAAAGATATTGCTAACTTCTTATCTTTCTTCCTAAGAAGTTCCTGTATGAAGTCAGCCTCATAATAATAAAGAAACAAGTCGGCAAGAAGAGGTGCACAATTCGTTCTCATTGGAATGCAGATAGTCCGTTGAAAAACACCTCCTCCAAACGTAACAAATATGTTGTCAATCAAGAAATCAAGCATCTTGATAATGTCAGTTTCAGAGAAGTTTTTGTTTGAATCAGAGTGATCCTTTACAAAGTAGGATTTATCCCTCCCTAAGACGAGATATGTGTATCTTCGTTGGTCATTCTTTTTTATGAAACAAAGCAATACCATCTCTTTCAATGTGTCTTTTAGTTTGGAATGTGCAATACTTGTATAAAGTGTAGAAAAGTCGAATGTTTAATGCTATTATTACAAAATGAAAGAGAGTTTGATTGTATGTACTCTAAAAGATCTTTGGAATTTTTCAGTATCCACATCTGATTCACGTCACCTCTAGAATATGCAGTGTCACAAAAACTTTGAAGCCCGTCTTTGATTGCTAATAAAATAGATATTAATATTTTAGAAAGAGGTTTCGTGGGGCACTTAGAAGACCCAGCAATATACCGTTGTTTGTAAGGACACTTCTGCAGTTTAGTTTTCCAATACATTGGTGGAAGATACAGTTCATCATCTTTGGTCGAAATTCATAGAAACATAGAACATACCTGTGATTATCCAGGAACTTGTCACATTAAATCTCTATAAAAACAAAGAACAATAAAAAGGAATATTGACAAAGCACATAAATAAACAAGAAAGAGAAGCGTACAATAATTTAAGCTAGCAAAATGACGAGATGTATAAGTACCGAGCCACGTCAAATAGATATTACCAAAATAGACTAAACTGTATCGTAATAATTTACAAAGACAAATAAAAGAACAGTAACACACGTTATTCAGATGATAATCAAAGTCAGTACATAGAATCTATAATTCAAAACCATCTTGTATTATTTGTGAAGTTGATACAGAATATTTATCCTTTTAGAAAAGGACGAGACGTACTTTGACATTCCCCCGATTCATTCATTTCTGACCAGTCACAGGTGACGTTTAACAAAGTTTATGTACCAACTGCAAGCTCTTGAATACCGAATGAGTTGGGAAATTTATATCCCATACGCAGTTGAGGTCGTTATATAGCTATACGGTGAGGGAAATCGATAATTTCAACATTTAAATAGTCTCGTTTGTCATAGATTCATTGATGCTTAGATTACCGCTCATGTCCAGTATGAGTTACAAGTCTTAAATTGATAAGAAAATCCGTATTGGGTTTTTCTTTAATGTCTAGTTCTTGGTGATATATTGATGGGAACCAATCGAAAAGATTAGATTGTTGATGGAAAGAACATCATAAATATATCTGCATGTTAGTCCAGCCCTGGTCTCAGTGACGGACTAATCTGCATGTGAAATAAAATAATCTTTGATGTGTCTCGGTATTAATACATCCTGCCAATGTGCTATTATCATTTGTATATTCTTGTTTTTTATTTTTACTCATGTTTTTTGTTCTTCCTTAGAGTGTCAGTATGTGATTTTTTTTGCTTTGTTAAGGTGGTACTCAACACCTTCTCTAAAATTAATTTGGTTCGTTAATTTTTCATATACTTTTGACAAAGTATTTACTTTGTCCCGTTGACAAAAATATAAAAAATTCAAATTATTTGAACCAACCAATTTATACGAAAACTTACACTGGTTACAGAGCAATTTGACAAACACTAATTTTGATCATTGAGATGCTTAATATTCCCTTAACGACACAACGTAATTAAAACGTTTAGCTGTTTTTACAGTTATCTCCCTGTAGTGTTAGGTACCACCTTATATCTGTTATTATTTTTTTCATAGTGATTTAAGATTGTGACACAACGTTGACTGCTGTACCCCATTATTTTTTTCATAGTGATATAAAATTTTGACACAACGTTGACTCCTGTACCCCAATTTTTGACATGCTAACCTATGTCTGTGTGTTTTGTTCACACGTTATATATATTTATATCATAACATGCAATATTAAGCGACTGTCATACAAGTGAGAGGTGTAGCAAATTATAACAAACAGGTTTAATCCCCCTTTTTCTACACAAGAAAATACCTTTACCAAAAAGTAAAATCACAAGAAACTGAACTCAGAGGAAAATCAAATTGGAAAGTCATTAACTACATGGCAAAATCAAATGAGAAAACACATCAAAAAGGAATGGACAATAACTGTCATATTCCTGACTTGGTACAGACATTTGAAAATGTAGATAATGGTGGATTAAACCTGGTTTGAGAGCGCTAAACCTCTAACTTTGTTGACAGTCTCATCAAATTCCGTTATATTTACAATGATGCATGAACTAAACAGACAATAAATAAAACAGTCAAAATATGGGTACAGCTGTCAACATCGTGTAACAATCTGAAAAGGAACAATTTAACAGAATACAAAAGCATCCATTTAAAAACACATTTAATAATTGCCTCGCGTGTCTGAAATCAGAAAATTGTAAACGTCACATAATTTTGTCGTTCGATGTCTACACAAACAATCCCAAAATTTCACATGGGCAATGCTATCATACAAGGTTAAAAAATCAAAAGTATGTAAGAATTAATTTCAGAAATAGACCAAGATCTAAAATAGTCCAAAAGTTCCATAGAACCTTTAAGAATCCACAAATGGCCCATTTCACTACGTGACCGAACAACTTAGACGTTTGTGGTTCAACGTATTTTCCAATTTCCAATAGAAATATAACATAACGACATATTATAGAACAATAACATACTGACTGGATCTTTTAAAGTACGGAGTCACGTTATAAGAACCAAAGAAACACAAAGAATAGATATACAAAACACACCAACAAAAATGAAAGTTACTACAAACACATTAACGGGATTTTTGAGTACCGAGCCACGTTAAATGGATATCACATAAAACAATCCCAACAAGGTCTTGGTACCTTCCAATGAACTTTTTTAGAAAAAGGACGAGGCGTTCTTTAACATACCCCTGGTTCATGAACTTTCTGCTCAAACACTGATGACGTTTTACAAAGCCTGAGTAGTAGCTCTTGAATATCGAATAAGTTGTGTAACCCATGTGCAGGTGAGGTTGGTATATTGCTACAAAGGCGGGGGAAATTAATAATTTTCAAATTAAAATCGTCTCGTTGATCATTGATTTTGGTACTGAGATAACTGTAAGTCAAATTCGAGATACGAGTCTAAAAATAAGGCGGAGGAAGTCGTGTCTGTTGTTTCTTTAATTGCTAGGTCTGTGGGATATATTAATGGAACCAAATCAGAAAAGTTCGGATTGTTTATGGAAAAAATGATTGATTGTTGGTTGCTTAACGCCCAGTGCAAATATTTCATGCATGTTTAGGACGATTTTATGGAAAGAACATCATCAATATATCTGAAAGTGAAAATAAATAATCTGACTTCAATGGTCCTCTTGTTTTTGACAAGTGTCTGAAGGAACTCCAATTCATATGAAAAAAGAAGAGGTCGGCAAGGAGAGGCGCAGAGTGTGTTCCCATAGGAATGCCGACAATTTGTTGAAAAAAAATCAACCTCCAAACTCAACAAATATATTGTCGATAAGAAACTCCAGCATACTGATCACTTATTCTTCTGTATAGCATGTTTTACCTATTTGTTTTTTCACTATTAACAAAATATGCCTTATGATATCCCAAAGTAATAAATTTATGGCGCGCGTATGCTACCATTTTTATGTTGAAAGGCATGGTGAAATTTTTTTCAGCCGATTTTTCAATTTCACATTGGGAATGGTGGTATACAGGGTTGAAAAATCAAAAGTTCAGAACTAATTTCAGAAAAAGACCCGAGATTTAAAATTGTCTAGAAGTTCATTAGAATTTTTACGCGGACAGAATTTTAGTCAATTTAATGGACAATTCTTTAGTGGAACATGAAGATGAGCCAGCAATATATTTTATGAAGCTTCTGTATCCAATACAAACACGGTAAGTCCTCCGATTTGGTGTTCAACGTAATATAATGTAATGAAATATTCATTGAAGCCATGAAGGACTTATGATTTGCTAAAATCTCATCCTTGTCAAATGATCTGTCTTTGTATGTGGGGATTACCTGAGTGCTCATTTATACCTAATTCTTTTACAAGACATTCGTAGTTATACGATTTACATACAAGGACAATATTATTTGAAGCTTTGTTTGCAGGAACAACAACTTACCTATCATGAAGAGATGATAAACATTTCACGGCCTCTTTGTCTCTGAAAACGGACTTTGGTCGATCGTTCACACAATTTTTTAACTTTTGAATGCGACGTTTTATCAGAGATCTGATAGTTTTGACCCATTCTGACAAAGTGTCTAGTTCTATTTTTCTCGTTTAGCCCATGCTCTAGGGTGGTCCTCAATGGAATCCATAATTATTTTGAAGTTATGGTACCAATTGATGTGTTGGGGTTCTGTTAACTTAGGACCATGAGAAATCATAAAAGTAAAACAAATGATAGTTGTTTTCCATTCGTTTGATGTGTTTGAATATGACATTGACAAAAGACTTTCTGTTTTGTATTTTACTTCACAGAAGTGTATTGTGCATGATTCGTGAAGAAATATAAGAACAAGGAGTTATGTTTAATACAAGGCACAACATAATGGTTTTGATATTTTGGAGGCTTCTCTTAAATTATGGCAGACACTTATCAATGTATGATAATCTTAATTATTCAGTGGACTAATGTTGTTTTTTTATATTATCATATTATTGATTTAAATCCTCTATTCAAATCAAAGATTTCATTTTCAGAGAAACACATGGGAAAGGTCGTGTTATTTTCATACTTCTGAAATGAGGGCAACATTTACCAATGTTTTTCTGTTGTTGTAAACTCTATGGCTGACGACCCCTTGAATATTTGATAGTTCTAAAACTAAAGAAGAATAACTATTACAGCCGATTCCATTAAGTGTGTAGCAAAAGGTAATATCTTTGGTTAGCTTGCTTGATAGCTCAACCGTAAATTCATTGCTAGGTTAGGTAAACTACCCTACTTTACACGGGATAGCACATCCTCATTTTTACGGAAATGTTGTTAACCGTGCCCGGAAATTTAAAAATGATCCATGTAAACTTATCGCTCCTTTAAATAAACTTATTCTAAACGATTACCAATTCAACACTGTAATAAGGTCATTGAATATTGTTTTTATTGGTATAAATATACAAAAATGTATGCTTCTTTCGAAGACAGATGGTGAGCATAAATGAACTGTGACCCCATTTTTTTATTTCATTTTTCTATTAAGTATAAGATAAAGTTCATTTATAGAAAAATATAGCGAAATCCTATATAAAATAAAAGAAATGATTTAGACCCGCGAGCCCCCTTAATCCATTAGGTGTTGGTTGTGTACGGATTGATAGTTTAGTCTTAGATGCATGATTTTTTTAATAGTTGTTAGTGGATTTGAACAAGCTGTCAGATAACTGCGAGTACTCTCAGATCTGTTCCTAGTATGTTTTTGTTGTCCAAATGTATTTTTGTCCATCTGATAAGTTAAGCCTTTTTCAACTGATTTTTATAGTTCGCTCTTATGTTGTACTGTTTGGATCCCGCTAACATGTTTAACCCCGCCACATTTTTAAGTATGTGCCTGTCCCAAGTCAGGAGCCTGTAATTTAGTGGTTCTCGTTTGTTTATGTGTTACATATTTGTTTTTCGTTCATTTTTTTTTATATAAATAAGGCCGTTAATTTTCTCGTTTGAATTGTTTTACATTGTCTTTTCGGGGCCTTTTATAGCTGACTGTGCGGAATGGGCTTTGCTCATTGTTGAAGGCCGTATGGTAACCTATAATTGTTAATGTCTGTCATTTTGGTCTCTTGTGGACAGTTGTCTCATGGGCAATCATACCACATCTATAGTATATTTAAGAATAGACTACTCTGACAGAAAACCAATCAATCTGTCTTTTGGACTATGCTACTTCGAAAGGAGGGTAGTATACCTGACCTAATAATGACTTCACGGATCAGCTAACAAGCAAGCTAACCTAGATATTACCTTTTGCTATACACTCAATGGAATCAGCTGTAAGTCTAAATAACATGGCGCTCTCTTTAATGTCTGTGACTTAGGTATTGTGATAACGAAATTACAAGACTTAGTGAAAATTGTATGTTTTTGTACAAGATTTCTCTCATTGACAGATTCAAGTTTATAGTATGTCTTTTGTTGAAAAATATCATTATTGGTTCATCAACTTTCTGCTCACACTGGTGACGTTTAATTAAGTTTATGGACCAACTGCAAGCTCTTGAATACCGAATGAGTTGGGAGATTTATATCCAATATGCATTTGAGGTTGTTCTATAGCTTTACGGTGGGGAAATTGATTATTTCAAAATTAAAATTGTCTCGCTTGTCATAGATTCATAGGTGCTTAGATTACCGCTCATGTCCAATTTGAGTTACAAGTCTAAAATTGAGAAGAAAATCCTTGTCGGTTTATTCTTTGATGTCTAGTTCTTGGGGATATATTTATGGAAACCAATCGAAAAGTTTAGATTGTTAATGGAAAGAACATCATCAATCTGCATGTGAAATAAAATAATCTGGCTTCTTAATATACTTTTGATGTGTCTCGGTATTTATACATCCTGCCATTGGTGCTATTATTATTTGTATATTCTTGTTTTCCATTTTTGGTCATGTTCTTTGTTCATCCTAAGAGTGTCATTATAGTAGTTTTTCTTTGTTAAATCTGTTATTGTTTTTTCCATAGTGATTTTTAGATTGTGACACAGCATTGACTGCTGTACCCCAATTTTGAACATGTTAATCCATGAAGTCTGTATGTTTTGCTCACACGTTATAGCAATAAAATAGAATATTATGCGACTGTCATATAAGTGAGATGTGTAGCTAACTATAAAAAACACGTTTAATTCCCCTCTTTCTACATAAAAAAATACGTGTACCAAGTAAAGGACATGATAGTTTTCCATTCGATTGATGTGTATGATTTTGCCATTGACAAAGAACTTTCTGTTAAGAATTTTACTTCACAGAAGTGTATTGAGCATGATTCATGAAGAAGTATAAGAGCAAGGAGTTAAGTTTAACACAAGGCACAACATAATGGTTTTGATATGTTGGAGGCTTCTATTATATTATGGCAGACACTTATCAATGTATGATAGATAATCTTAATTATTCAGTGGACTAATGTAGGTTTTTATTTTATCATATTATAGATTTAAATCCTATTCTTCCGGAATACTTGATTTCAGTGCCTTAAATATTGTGATAAGCGAAATTGCAAGTGAAAATTGTATGTTTTTGTATAGAAGATTTCTCTTATTGATAGAACCAAGTTTTTTAGAATTTCTGTTGTTGAAAAATATCATTGTCAATTTATGAAGTGCTATGGCTTCCAACTGTTTCTTTAAAATAGCGTAAGAACTGGAAAATATTTTTTCTTCTTACATTTGTGTGTTGTTTCTTATCATGACATGGAAGTGTTAATATATTCTGACGGTTTACAATATGTTTATAAGAAACCAAGACTCTCTTATATTGCACTTAGTTGCTTCATTCAAGTTTCTTGTGTACATAATTGTGTTAGAGATATTCTGGACAATGACGAAAAGTATGCTCGTTTGTTTGGTGAGTTACAGCTAAATAAACACGACGGAAACAATTTTGACTAAAATCCTACTTGGAAAAAGAAGAATATTCAGAATCACTAGCATTTTAGATGCAACTTATATCATAACAAACTCATGCATATGGTTTATTTTATCTACACTTTCCTTACACTGGTATTTTAAAATGTTACCAAAACAATTTCACACAGAGTTTCACTACAAACTGTATTATTAGCATGGATGTGTTCAAGTTCATTCAAACTCAACACTTAGATGCATCTTCAAGGGATATATATTTCAAGCTGGTATTTATTGGCCAAGAGGTAATCGAGAAATCGGACCACTGGGAAACTTAAGTCAGAAACAAATGTGGAAACCTAATGTTAAAACTGTCTCGCCTGCCAAAACAGTGTTGTATGTGCTGTTCCAAAAATGAAAGATGCATTCATTTCATTTTTCACGAATAAAGCCTTTTCCACAATTGCAAAATGATACAAAGGACATAGAAGTCTTATTACTACCCCCACTTTATTTGATCATTACTTTATATAAAAGGTTGTAAGACAGCAAATGTTAATCATTTGGTTTTTTTAAGTCAATTTATAAAACACAGCTTTTAATTTCAGTTACACATTGAGCATCTAATCAATAGTTGGTCAGATAAGTGCTTACGACTTTTCACTTATCTCAGAGGGATATATATAATTTGGGAATTTTGCATCAATTTGGTAAAATTGTAACTTGCGGCAAGTAAGATTTGTCAGTGCACTGTGTACTTATGTGATGTACAAATGGGTATCCTCTGTTCATCTTGTTGTATACAAAAATGATGAATTAATGTAAATATGATGTATACTTATAGGATAAGCTCGGTGGTTTCTGTTGTTAATTGTGCAGTGACCATTCAAAATAAGTGCAGGATCAAACAATGAATTGGGCTCATTAATTTATAATCCTTCTAAAAGATAGAGAATGTACCGGTTTACATATGTACGTTGGCAGTTATAAATCTAAAGAAGAATTACCATTAAGTCCAAATAACATGACGCTTTCATCCGGTCTGAGGTACTGTAATTAAGAAATTATAAGTGAATAGATTTGTATACTTTTGTACGTGATTTCTCTTATTGAAAGAACAAAGTGTTTTGGATTTTGGTTATTGAAATAGTTATCAAAAGAACGTACAGGATTATAATTTAATACGCCAGACGCGCGTTTCGTCTACATAGGACCCATCAGTGACGCTCAGATCAAAATAATTATAGAGCCAATAAGGTAAAAAGTTGAAGAGCATTGAGGACCCAAAATTCTAAAAAGTTGTGCCAAATGCGGCTTAGGTAATCTATTCCTAGGATAAGAAAATCCTTAGTTTTTTGAAAAATATCACAAGACATTATTAGTTTATGAAGTGCTATGGCCTTCAACTGTTTCTTCAAATTTAAAAATTTTCAAAAGAACTGAAATTTTTTTTTTTTTCACAAATAAGTGGGTATCATGACATTTCAAGTTGGTATAAATTTGTTAAGAGGTACTTGAGATATTGGACCACTTGGAAACATAATGTAAATACTCGGCTGCCAAAAACAATAATGGGTGTGCTGTCCTTAAAATGAAAGATGCATTTAATTTCATTTGTTACAAATTAAGCCTGTTGTACATTGTCAAGTGATACTGAGGTAACAAGTGAAACTGTGAGCTTCTGCTCACTGATGATACCCGCCGCATGGATAATATTAATAGTGTAAAAATATGCAAGTTCGGTAAGCAGGAAGTGATCGAGTGATGAATCTGAAAACGCATCACACAGTATATCTGACTTATTTAAACCCTGAAACCAAATTTCAGAAATCCTTATATTGTAGTTCCTGAGAAAAATGTGACGAAAATTTTCAACTTGGCTATCATGTGTAAAATTATACAAGTGTTCGGTAAACAGGACGTTATCAAGTGATGAATCTGAAAAGCATCACATGGTATAGCTGACGTATATAAACCCTGAAACCAAATTTCAGAAATCATTGTATTGTAGTTCCTGAGAAAAATGCGACAAAATTTCATGGGACGGACGGCTGGATGGATGAATGGACAGACAGAGGTAAAACGGTATACCCCCTTTTTTCAAAGCGTGGATATAATAAATTTTCTCATAACTACCCTATTTAATTTGACCATTTTAAAGAACAAAAGACAGCAAATGTTAAAAAAAATTGTTTTTGAAGTCAATTTAGGAAAAACAACTTAATACGGTATAAGTATCAATCTCAGTTAGACATCTAACATAGTCAACACTTCGGTGTTGACATGAATATCAATAATGTGGTCATTTTTATAAATTTCCTGCTTACAAAACTTTGAATTTTTCGAGAAAAAAACTAAGGATTTTCTTATCCCAGGCATAGATTACCTTAGCCGTATTTGGCACATTTTTGGAAAAACGTTTTGGAATTTTGGATCCTCAATGCTCTTAAACTTTGTACTTTATCTTTTTTTCGCTTAATAAATATTTTGATATGAGCGTCACTGATGAGTCTTATGTAGACGAAACGCGCGTCTGGCGTACTAAATTATAGTCCTAGTACCTTTGATAACTACTAACATCCGACGTTATATCATGAAATCGATGGTCAGATAATTGCATACGACTTTTCATTAAGCTTAGGTGGTCATATATGATTTGGAATTTTGCATCAATATGATAGACTTGTAACTGAGTGCATGCTCTATTTGTCTATATACTCACTTAGTGTGATGTACAAATGTATGTCCTCGGTTTATCTTGTTTTATACCAAAAGGATGACTTTGTCTAAATATGATGTATACTAATATGATTACATCGGGCTTTTATGTTGTTCTTTGTGCAGGGATCATCCCAAATAAATGCAAGATCCAACAATGAAAATGGGTCGTTAATATATTGCACTATTTAAAAAAAATTTCCTTTACCTGTGTATTATATGAAGTTATTTTGTTTTTCTAATTTGATATTTTATAGTGTGTCTTTCTATGTTGTGATGTTATACTGTTGTTTTAGAAAAGGGAGAAGGTTTGGTACCATTAAAACGTTTAATCCCGCTGCAATTGTTGCACCTGTCCTAAGTCAGGAATCTGATGTTAGTTTATGTGGTTCACAAGTGTTTCTCTTTTTTTTTAATATAGATAAGACTGTTTGTTTTCCCCGTGTGAATGGTTTACACTAGTATTTTTTTGTGGCCATGTATAGCTTGGTGTTCGGGGTGAGCCTAAGCTCTGTGTTGAAGATCGTACCTTGACCTATAATGGTTTACTTATATAAATTGTGACTTGGATGGAGATTTGTCTCATTGGCACTCATACCACATCTTTCTATATCTAAAAACAGTACACAAAAATTACAAGTCGCAAAAGTATTTCCTGGGGGAAATAGTTATATGACTGCATGCATATAAACTGTCTACTACTCTCGATAGTGTTTAGTTTGGTATCTTTTCTAATAATCATGTAAACATGGCCTTACTTTTAGTATAGTTAGTTTATTTTCGATCTATGAGTTTGACTGTCCCTCTTGTATCTTTCGCCCCTCTTTTATGAATCACATAATATGCAAAAACACGATATCTGTACATGGATGTTAATATCATTTAGTATGTAATACTTAACGACATTAGACATCTTAGTTAATTTATCTTTTCCTAATCTGAATTATTGAACTCTGAAATACACATACAAGGACACATGCTCTTCGCTATAAAAATATACACAATTATCACAAAAGTTAATATCAAAGGTAAACCCCCTAAACTATAATATCACAGATTGTCATATTTTCACACTTGTTTGCTGCCGTTATACTGAATAACATGCGTCATTATAAGACACTGTTTGTTTAAGAAACATTTTTTACATTTTATGCTATACCTTATATAAAATGATAAAAATTCTATTTTAATGTATTTAATCTCTTTGTGGAAGTGATTATTATATGAATTATTTTCTTTCGAAGCATATTTTTGGGTTGTAAAACGTTAATTAATCTTTCCTTTCATTTCGTGGTTGAACGTGCCCGATGAAACTCCTATCAATCTCTGTACCCTTCTTATTTGTGTCCATCAACATTTTCGAATGTTTTGTAAAGTCCTTCTAAGACTTCTTGATCTACCATTAACAGCTCCTTGTTATCAAGGGCATTATTCACTGCTTCTTTAATCTCCATTGTCCACTCTTTCAATTACGGCAACAATCATCAATCTCTGTATGGTTGATAATTTTTCCTGTTTGAACTTCCGACACCAAAGAGTTTATATCATCTGTATTGTTAATGTTTGTCTATTAAAAAGAACAATAGTGTTTCAACAACATTACCTTGTCCATCAACGAGACGAGTTGAGTTTGATTTGTACTTTCTATCTGCTGCGTACATCCCTGGACTAATTGTACAAGAAATCATGACCGTCTCAAGTCAGGAGCCTGTAATTCAGTGTTTGTCGTTTGTTTATGTGTTACATATTTGTTTTTCGTTTATTTTTTGTTACAATAATTAGGCCGTTAGTTTTCTCGTTTGAATTGTTTTACATTGCCATTTCGGGACCTTTTATAGCTGACTATGTTGTATGGGTTTTGTTCATTGTTAAATGCCGTACGGTGACCTATAGTTGTTAATTTCTGTGTCATTTTGGTCTCTTGTGAAGAGTTGTCGCATTGGTAATCATACCACATCGTGTTTTTTTTTTATATTTAACCCAATTTTATACCACATTTAAACAGCAATATGGATTGCAAAATTAACTAAATAAAGGCAACAGTAGTATACCGTTGGTCGAAACTCTTAAATCGATAGAATAAAACATATCCGGGTTACGAACTAAAACTGAGGGAAACGCATTGAATATTAGAGGAGAACAACGACACAACAGAAACACAACATTAAAATGTAACACACACAGAAACAAACTAAGCATTAGACAAAATCCGTTGAGCATAACAAATATAACATCAAAACTAAATACATAAATTTGAGATAGAGAAGTACCGTGTCACGTCTTATAGCAATGCGAATCCACACTAACTCATTTATTTAAAACCACCTCGCTTCTATAAATTAAAGAATAATGTTGAAAACGTACATAAGTTGCAATTGAAGTGGGTCATATCAATCTTCAAAACTAATGACATTACACTGAACAAAGAAATCTAAATTTCTGAAACCTGTTTTAAGATATAATCTGATAAAAATTTGGAGTGTATGACAAATCTTCTGATTTTTTTTTCACCAAATACGATGCATTGGTTTCTTTACAATTCCTATTGCTTAAAACAAACAAACAAACAAATCACTCATCTCCTGTTTGGAATGTAGGTTCCAGTTTTCTCTTGCTTGTGGGATTTTCATCAATATGACTTAGAGTGCTTGTAGCATATTTATTGGTTGCTTCATCAATCAATAAAAAATAAAATCACAATAATACTGAACTCAGAGGAAAATCAAATCGGAAAGTACCTACTCACATGGCAAAATCAAACAAAAAAACACATCATAGACGAATGGACAACAACTGTCATATTCCTGACTTGGTACAGGCATTTTCAAATGTAGAAAATGGTGGATTAAACCTTGTTTTATAGCGCTAAACCTCTCATTTTGTACGACAGTCTCACCAAATTCCGTTATATTTACAATGATGCGTGAACTAATGTTGGTGAATTTAACGAAATATTCATAAAGAGTCGAGTTTGCATGAAAGCTGACATGACCATCATCTTGGATAAAAGGTGGCTGTCTGTCTATTACGAGAGTGTTTGGTTTTTCGCAGTAAGAATGTCCTCTTTCGATTAAACGAAGTCTATTAATTGTGTTGTCTAAATCATCAATATGGTTGTCATATGCTTTAGCAATATTAACTCCTCGGTTGTTGCCTTCAGTAAACGACACTTTTAAGAGACTGCACACTCGGTTTGTGCCGTTATTATTTCATAAAAAAGAATTACCAACGTAGAATCAAGTATCTTGTCTTAGAGAGGGTAAATTTTACTTTGTGAAATATCACTCTGATTCAAACAGAAAATTCTCTAAACTTACATATTTTAAGATGCTTGAACTCTCGATTGAGAACATATTTGTTACGTTTTGATAACGTGTTTTTCAACAAACAGTCTTCATTCCCTTTAGACATAACTGTGCCCTCTTCTAACCGACTTTTCCTTTATTGATTTTTTGACTTCATGCAGGAAAAAGGAACGAAGTTAGCAGAGTCATTAATTTTCACTTTCCGATATGTATATGATATTCTCTCACCAAATAATAACAAATTGGTGACCACGTTGAACGCATCAATCTCATCAGAATTGAGATAAAGGATACAGCTAAAGTGAAATCTGCCAGACATCTTGACTAACATCTAGAATTTGACAATGAGAGTCGTTTTAATACCAAGATTTGCAACCAGCTTTCAAAATTGTGAACTTTCCATTGTAGCAAAGTCGACATACATAGAACCGAGAAAACTCTAAGTGGGGTTCGTGTTGTGCAGTCTTCTATCTTTAATGTACTGTTGAACTTTTCCTTTTTTTTGCCATGGCGTTGTCAGTTTGTTTTCCACATATGAATGTCCCTTTGGTATCTTTAGCATCTCTTGTAAATCCTTATCTCAACGTTAAAAGAGGGACGAAAGATACCAGAGGGACAGTCAAACTCATAAATCGAAAATAAACTGACAACGCCATGGCTAAAAATGAAAAGAACAAACAGACAAACAATAGTACACATGACACAACATAGAAAACTAAAGAATAAACAACACGAACCCCACTTATGAAGACCAATGGTCAGTATTATAGTTATACATAATTGAGTATACAGTATATCAAGTTATAATTTCTTAATTAAATATACTAATTTCATTTTTGAGGTCATTTGGTATTAACACAGGAAACGACATACATGTCGCCTTGTCATGAAAACGGTTAATGTAACTATTTAACAAGCAAATTAGGGAAATAAGATAAGTAAGTTGATTTAATTCCAAGCTAACAAATAATACAACAGTCAGTGAAGATAAGAATGACATTGAACAATTAATGCTCCAAACCAAACAATCAACTTGAATGTTTCCATTTATCTTTAGAATATATATATGTAATATATATAATAATATAATATCTTAATAAGTTTATTAAACTTTAATGCCCTTGATATCAATATATATTTAAAAAAGGGGAGGACCAGGTTAGGGGGTGTGGGGTGTGGTGGTCCTGCTTACATGTTTGAAACCGCCACATTCACGGCAAGTCCCTTATCTAATGGCAAAATCAAAAGCTCAAACACAGCAAACGAATGGAATAATATTAATGTAATACCAAGCAGAAAACAGTAAACTTTCGGCGAAGATGGTAAACCACAAACATGAGGTGCTAAATGTATTTTACACCATATGCGGATTTCGACAATTAATGTCTTTTCAGTGATGATAGGGGTCGATTTATATATAGATTGTGTTATGTCTTATTGGTTGTGGTTTGAATTCTTTATTTTCGGTACATTTCACATATGTCTGATTTGTCAGGATAGTCAAGTCAGTTTCCATGAACTAAGTAGTGGGTTAGTTTAAATCAGTCGTTACAATATTAATTTGAAATAATATTTCAATATCGTCGTTATCATGATAATTATTTGGACAACTTTTCGATCTTAAAATTATATTTGGCTCAAAAATACGTCTCTGTTAGTGGAGTCCTGTGCTGTCGTAAATGGAAGATGTTCGTTGTTATTCTGTGGTTTACATGTTACCTATGTATTACTTTTTCATTTATTTATGCGTTTTTCTGTGCTGATTGTTCTTTCGTTTGGTTATACTGTATTCCTGTCACGTAGTGTTGTCATTTTGGCGATATTTATTAACATTGCTAGCCAAAATAAAATTAGGTTCATCCCCACCATTTTGTCTTCAAATGTGATATGCCAAGTCAGGAATATGGCTTTTGCTATCAAATAGTCCGCTTCTTGTATGTTGGCGTTTGTATTTGTTGCACTTCAGTGTTTAATAGTTCCGTCGTTTTCCTCTTTATCGTTAATGTGTTTCCCTCGGTTTAAGTTTGTAACCCGAATTTTTTTTCTTTCAACTGATTTATGACTTTTGAACAGCTGTAAGCTACTGTAGCTTTATTTAGCCATGGCGTTGTTAGTTTGTTTTCGACTTTCTCGATTTTTTAATGCTAATTTTAATATATTATTATACGCTGAGAAGTTAGGAGAGGACTAATGTCAGTTCATTTTAATGTTAATTGATATAGTCTTGTTGTGTTAGCAATACATATAAATGCCTTATGGTAAAATTTAGGAAAGGATAGGTGTGAACAATTTATTAAATGCCAACTATAGAATATGGATAGGTGTGAATGCAATATTTACAACTTTGAGTCTTTTTTACACGCAATGATAGAATTGGTATTTAAATCAAGTCAGAGTCTTCTTTTACATGAACTGATAGAATTGGTATTTAAATCAAGTCAACGAAGCAGGACGCATACAGAATATTGAACATTTGAACCTTTTTCTTCGAATTCTTATTGGTATACTGTATGTCCCTGTTGGCTGGTCAATACTTACACAAAAGTTGCGTCTGCCAGCTTTGCTAGAATAAATAAAACCTACTGCAAAAAATATAATAGCAAAATCTAGTAAAGTTTATAATTTTCTGAAACATAAAATGCATTTAAAATTAAATTAACTAGTTCCTGTCATCCCTTAAAATGTTTGCAGATATAATAGAATGTAAGATGTTTGATAAACGTTTTTATGGTGTGGTTGCCTTAGTACTATTGTTTAGTTATTTTTACTAATCTTATTTAATTTACGTTTTATTTACTTAAACCATAATAGGTCAAGGTACGGTCTTCAACACAAAGCCTCGGCTCACATCGGACAGCAAGCTATGAAGGGCCCCAAAATTAAGAGTGTAAGACCATCCAAACGGGAAAACCAACGGTCTAATCTATATAAAAAACGAGAAACACTTATGAACCATATAAACAAACGACAACTTCTAAACATCAGATTCCTGACTTAGGACATGTGCAATCAATTGCAGTGGGATCAAACGTATTAATGGAACCAAGCCTTCTCCCGTATCTGAAACAATAGTGTTACATCACAACATAGAAAGACACACTATAAAATATCAATTGGAATGGCTTTACAATCAACAAACGTAGTTTCACCATACAATGAACGAATAAATTTGATCTATGACATGTCTGCCTAGTACGATTTGTTTGACCTTGACCTGAATTCCGTGCTTCATTGGTCAATGCTTATAGGTTTTCATGGTTATGTCATTTTATTAGATACTATGAGAAAGAGGTCAACTGTGTGTGTACATATCTCTATAGCAGGGTTCCTATGACCTCATTTTCACGCGGCGGGGAAATTTCGCTAAGGTGTAGCAATCTTCTGAAAAAAATATTAACTATATCTTATTTTTTTCTTTTTGTTTGTTTATTCTTTTTAATCATTTATTTGTGTTTCTTTATTCATTCTTTTTGTTCATTCATTTATGTTTATTTGATTCTTTTAGTTTTTCCATTTTGTTCTGTTTGTGTTAGATTAGACAATGGTGACAAGTTTGATAAGACAACATGTACCAGATGATGTCCCTGCTCCAACAGATCCAATATATCTTTCAGCTCATCAACTTATCCAAAGCCAAACAAACAAACAAACCGTTGTTCAATCAAATATTTTGTAACGCAGACCATTAATAGATTTTGAACCACTGACTTATGTAAAAAAAAGAAAAGAAAAAGAAACAAGTTGTCCTGTAAAAAATCCAGTTACAAGGAGTGCAATAGTAACAAGACCTACATTATAAGACGTAGGACAAACCAACACAACGCATTTAGCTCAAGGAAACAATATTGTTTCCCCCATCAGAAAGTTCAGACGAGGGTATCCCTCAAACAGTTGGTGCTGCATGTAATGCCAGGTATGAGTTGGGAGAAAGGGAGACTAGATATCTAATTCAGTTGGTAACTAAAAATTGGAAAAAAAACTAGAGCTGGCATACAGTAAAAACAATCTGGTTGGACATATCAATCAAGTTAAACCAAACCATGGCAACAAAACTGACCCAAGATCAGTGCAGATAAAAGTGGAATACACTGATGAAAACCTTATAAATCATACAGGAGACCGTGTAGCTGGACCGGAAATCGAAGGCCTAGGCCATTCTTATTCGAATCGGATCTTGACGATTTGATGTTGAACGACCCGTCTATAACACCAATATTGACAATGGGGTCTAATATTGGTGCTGCAGATAGGGAAGACATCACCACCACCAACCCAGCTGGAAGAGAGTCGACCAGCTCTGCGAAAAACTCAACAAAAAAATCTGGCAAAAAAGCAAAAAAATATATGTGGAGGATTTAAAGGAATACTTTGAAGAAAGAGATAAAAAGTTCATGAACACACTAAAAAAATGTTCGAAAAGAACACAGAGGGTATGGAGAAAATTGTGGATAAACTATAACACTAATTTATTTATGCACTCGCTGTTGAGACATAGATATTGCTTTGACATAGGAAAATGATAATTCAGATTGCAACTTTGTTATTATACCCCACGCACAGACTTATCGGTGACACTCGGATGAAAGCAGCGGAAAAGGCGAAATAAAGTATGAGTTCAAGAGTATTTAGTACCTAAGCCAAGGAGCTCTTCAAAATATAGCTCAAACCATCTAAGGTTAAAACTATAAAAATTCATATCTGATCAACTTTGCTGTTAAAAAAAGAAACTATAAAGAATATCAATGAAGAAAAGCCTCTGGTAAAGTTGAGTGCATGAAATAATTGTTATTGGACATAAAACAAACAGTAATAAATTAAATGACAGGCTAAACACCTAAATATTTGATAGGTCTTGTTTTTTTTTTTTTTATTATTTGCTATATAAAGTTAATCTAGTACTATCGTTTAAAAATACACAAAGCATTAAAGCAGATTTTATTTTTTTCCATAATTTTTCTGAAAGTCTTTGTCATAAAGTTAATTGTTTTATTGAAAATGGTGCCATACAGATTTTTATTCATTGCGGTTAAAAATATGTTTAGCCAAGACTAAAACTAGACCGTGAATTTGGATTAATCCTGATAATTTTATCAAGTCGTAGTGGCATCACCACTGGCACCTGTGCAATAAGTTGACGCGACTACGGATAAAGTTCATGTTTTAATAAAATCAAAATATTTGTTCACGGTTTGATGATATGCATTGTTTCTGTATATCTAGGCACTAAAAATGATCGATTACAATATTTTAATTTTACGTTTTACAGTTAATTATCACATTCGCGCGATTCGTCTACAAGAATCGCACAAGTTGCGCTCGAATCAAAACGATACAAAAGCCAAATAAATTACGATGTTTAAGAGTTAATATCTTCATGAAAAAAGTTACACAATAGATATTAATATTAGTACGTAATCTTCGTGGTAGTTTGAAGAAAACAAACATAAAAATTTAATTAAATTTGATATTTACTTCGACATTTCTATCCTGTAATGAATATCACGCAATAAAAAAGTTAAGAAACATCATCATTTCTCTCAAGTCTGGTTTATAATAAAGATATTCGCCCTAAATCGGTCAAATTGTAAAACGTTAAACATGAAATCAATATCTGAGAAATCCCAGTATAGAAGAACGCCGATTTTACAAATTAAAGGCATATATTTTGCTCTTCGGCATTGATATGACATAAACATTGTAAACAAAAATACGTTTAAAAATGTCAAAATTACTGTTCTTTTTTTTTAAGGTTCCAAAAAGCTCTCAAATTATTTTTGTCAGCATAAATAAAGGCAACAGTAGTATACCGGTGTTCAAAAGTCATAAATCGATTGAGAGAAACAAAAATCAGGGTTACAAACTAAAACCTATGGAAACACAACTATAAGAGGAAACAAAGGTTCAATCGGAACACTGAAGCCCATGAAAAACAAACGCCAACATACATAAAAACGGACTGTTCGATAACAACTGTCATATTCATGACTTGGTGCAGGCCATGTTAAGAAAAAAATTGTTGATTGAACCTAGTTTTATGGCTAGCCAAACCTCGAGGTTGTAAGGAAAATGTTAAAAAAACGAACGAACAGAAGCAAGAAAACTCATCACAGAGAAACGTACAAACGAATAATATATAGTCGACGCAACAAGCAAAACGCATAACAACAACGAAATTGTATCTTCAATCAACGACAGACACCGCAGGACCTCATAAAGAGTGACGCAGTTATGAAACGAACAACAAATAAAGGCAACAGTAGTATACCGCTGTTCAAAACTCATAAATCCATGGACAAAAAACAAAATCGGGATAACAAACTAAAACCGAGGGAAACGCATTAAATATAAGAGGAGAACAACGACATAACACTAAAATGTAACGCATGTAGACAAAATCCCACGAGAATAACAAATATAACATATATATATAACATCAAAACCAAATACATGAATTTGGGATAGACAAGTACCGTGACACGTCTTATCGCAATGTGAATTTACACTCAAAAATAAGAGAAAACAAACGACACAACGTTATAATGTAATACACACAGAAACGAACTATAATATAACAATGACCATATTCCTGACTTGGTACAAGTGCCGACTTCATATGAAATATTTCAATTGTATGATTTGACGTCGGTTTCCGTCAATTTCATTAGACTGGAGATCACAATATTGTATAAGCTCTGACGGCTTCAATTGGAGATTTGATGGTCGCAATTACCCGATAATTGGTTCCGCTATCGCACCGCCAGTAAACTTAATTTGTAACCATAAAATCACAAGTTGATGCCGTATGAGGTTAAAATACAATACTGTTATCTTCTAAATACATGTCAAGTAAAGACCAAACACAATCCCCTTCCTGCTGTCGGCATTCGCAAATGCATAAGGCATTACAGATTATATTTTTTACTGTTTTCGTCTGGTGCTTGTAACTTTATTTTGTTGTTTGGCCAGCAATGTTATATCTCTTACTATAAAAACAGGTCTAATATGTGTTAATATATATAAACAAGAATATTTTTCTTAAGTTATGAACAGAATCATTTTGACCCGTAAAAGAAGAAAACGTCAGACTTTCAACACAGATGTTGTTTATTTTAGTCTGAATAACCATAAAAGTACTTATTGTATTTACAAAAAATTAAAATAAGATAATTCATCATTTTAATTGAGTTTTTTTCAAGGTTTTAGAAAATGTCCGAAAAGTTCATTTTTATATCTAGATATCACATGTTTCAAGCAATGGTAAAAGCAATGATTATTTTTATTATTTAAATGGGAAATAAGATGTTGTTATATGATTGCCAATGACACAAATATTCACCAGAGACCAAATGACGTAGATATAAGTATAAATGAGTCACCGTAAGGCCGTGTATAAAATAATTTAAAAAAAAATTGAAAACACGTTAAATAATTTCCGTCCGAAGCGTTTGTCTGAATTTACCTTCATCAGGTACGCTCAAAGCCAAACATTTGAAATCCGAAGATGTATAAGTACCGAAACCATTGAAGAAGAGCTTTATGTCAAAAATACCTAAAGTAAATAGCCAAATGCATCTAAAGGCAACTTTTCCTGAGGGAGTTGAAGCCTTAGTTTCTTAATAATTTCAAAATTTGTAAAATTTGTAAACGGACAAACGGACAATTTTAGTTGAAGTTTGTTTAATCATGTCAGTACCGATGTACTCACTACTGAGCTGATGATACCCTCGGGGACTGATAGTCCACTAGCAGAGGTATAACAGTCTTCACTAGACACGATTGTATTCATGGCATGCATTGCCTTACCTTTCATGATCAGTTTTGATGTACAAATTATCATAATCATCTATATTTTACTCTTCTATCTAACGCAATACAAGATTAAGTTTCAAATATATCAGGATTTTTGGGAATTTATCCTTTTTAGCTTCAAAACGTGTTTTTCTTAAGCAATTCGAGTGTCGTCTTTTATGATTTCTCGAAAAGTGTTGTTTTTTTACACTAGTGCACCATTTTATTCTGGAAGTTAAAACTATTTTTGCAGACACATTTCATGATTTTGTCTGCGTGCTATTAATGCAACGGATATATGTGCAGATTTGGGAATTGATTTGCATTTAATTGCTTTCACGGTCCGAGGCTAGATGTTTCATGATAAAGGTCGATACACAAAACCTAATGAAACAATATAAATGAAACTGTTCAAGGTTTACAAACAAGTATCACGATTCACAAACTTTTTATAAATTTAAAATGTATTGATCAAAATACATACCGAAAATAAAAACGTAAACTAGACTATGTAAAGTTAATGCGTCCGAACGCTTTCCTGAAATTACTTTCATCAAGATGATTCTAAATTATAAATATAACCAAAAGTTGTTAATCTATAGATAGTAAAGACTAATGAAATCTAACCCACTGTTAAAATATTTCTTTGCATTTTTTTAAAACTTCCTCAGTAAAATGTTTGAGCCACTTGACTTTCATAGCTCATAATTAACGTTTTTACACAATATTTAAATAAAGTACCTAAAGATTATTCGCTTCTCAAAGTGTAAGACACATAAAAATCATATGCTTGCACCATCTTACCCAAAAACAGATTTAATTAAGTTCTGAACATTTCGACATTTCTTCGTTAAAACCGGTTTTAAACAAATCACAAGTACGTGTTAAGATCCGACTAAATACCGATATCCCGATATCGTCAGGTTAATTTGCTACAAGATGTAAGCATAAAACGGGTTATTCTGCTAGTATAACTTATGATGGCATTATGCTAGACTGCTAATGGGAGGGATAGTGGTTGATTTGCCAGAGATGATATGATCTTTGATCAGTTTAATAGAGGTCTGAAGATAGCATGTCAGAAAATGCTATTCTTGTTATTGTTATAAAATACATCAAATACATGCAACATAATTACAAAACTAATCTTGATGTATATCCAATTTTCAAAAATTTTGTGTCACTGATACAGTCGTGTGACGGACATTTCTTGCTGTTTTAGGTGCTGTCCTAGATTTTTTACGTGTAAGTTGTTATTATGTGGTATGCATGTCGAAATGTACTATTGTATTGTTAATTTGTGTATTTCTCTGTCCTGAATGTTCTTGCATTTATTTGTACTGTATTCCAGTCATGTAATGTTGTCATTTTAGTGGTAAATTTAACATTCCAATAAAAACGCGAGGTTCAACCCATCATTTTTCTTAAAATATTCTTTACTATGTCAGGAAAATGCAGATGTTATCTTACAGTTCGTTTCTGTGTGTGTTGTATTGTCGTTTTTTTTTTTTTGTTGTTGTTGCACTTCAGTGCTTCTGTTGTTTCGTTGTTTTAATCTTAAAATTAATTTTGTTCCCTCAGTTTTAGTTTGTAACACGGATTTGTTTTCTCTCAATCGATTCATTACTTTTGAACAGCGGTATACTACTGTCAAGTTATGATGGTCATTGTTATTTTGCTTAGTTTCTTCTGTTAATTGTTCGAGCATCGGACCCGAATTTTACTGTGCGTACTGCTGTTTGTTTAGTCCATATTTGCTAGAAATGTAGTAACAGAGTAAACCCCGACGACTTATTGCGCCTGCCAAGAACTTTTATCCTTTGTTAGGTTTAAGTGTCGGTGTTTAGTGTTGCATCCATATTGCTGAACAGTATACGTTTGAAAACGGCCTCTATTCATGTCTGATGTAGCACATGACAGCTTACTAGGCAATAAACGCAAACACTTAAAGTGTTAAATTTAAGTCGTTAATAAAATTTTAATAAAATGGCAACAACTGTTAAACCAGACCTCGTCAAAGAAACAGAATGTCACAGTTAGTGTAGTTACCTGTTTGGATCGTGTTTGTCACAATAATCTTCCTCTTTCGTTATAATCGCTCAAATGTATATACACTCTTATTTAGAAATTACATATATAATATATATGTATATATCGTTTGGGCTTGTATCATATTTTCCCTCCGGTTTATATGATCCGTTCATCCTATATTGACTCTTAAAATTCAAGAGTCTATCTAAAATTGAGGGTACGTTTTATATGGCCTTCCAAATAACGTTTCGATACCTAACATCACTGAAGAGACATTTATTGTCGAAATCCGGATCTGGTATACTAAAAAAAATATTGACACCGTATGTTTGTAGTATAACATCGTGGCCACAAGTTAATTTTTTTCTGTTTAGTATTAAATTTATATTAAGATCCATTTTGTTACATCAATTTTATTCGGCAATCGCCAATGGCAGTCAGCAGGGTTAAAGAACATCAGTTGATCGACCTGATAGTCAAATGCGTTTTGTTTAAATATACTTTTTCACTTTTTTGGTCTTTTGGAAAATGTTGTTTGTGCTGTTTTTAGACCCTTCTACAACGAAATTTGTATTACATGCACACGTATAAAAATTGCGGTTTTTATCCATCGCAATCATAGGTTTGAACGTAGTTTTCAATTTAGACTCGTGTGTGTGTGTGTGTGTGTATATGTATATATATATATATATATATATATATGTCTAAGAATATAACTTAAACACGCTAATTTATACATGAAAAGTTCTATTAGATTTTAAAAAGAAATACGCTATATTTCGCTAAACAAATTAGCTTCATCAGGCGTGTGCATCTCTCAAGGTTAAATCGGATGCATGACAAAAAAATATTTTTGTAGCTTAATCTATACAAGATTTGAGGAAAAGTGTAACATATTGATTGATGTTGCAAAAATATGTTTGTAGCTACAACTACATGAAGTTCGAATAAAAGTTTAACACATTTATAGATGTTCGATTAATTGTATGAATTTCTATAAATTAATTTGTATGATTTTGAAATAATTATGGTTTTGATTTGCTTTTAAATCTTTTTTCGTCTCTCTCATTGAGTCCATCAGATTCAAGAGTTCGTAACTGGTGCATCCAAAATCTCTCTCTTTTTTGTCTTTCTTGTGTATCCCAATTTTGATTTTTCTCAATAATCTGAAAGGTGACGTTTTCAAAATCATGTCCTGCTCTTAAAAGGTGTCTTGTAATTGGGCAGTTCCTTTCTTTTGTATAAAATGACCGATGGTTATTTAGTCCAATGTTAAATGGTGTTTCTGTTTCACCAACATATTGTAATTTGCAAGTTCCACACGTCAGAACATAAATGCAATTTTGCGTTTTGCTATTTGATGTTATAAATATGTTGTATTTTTTCTTTGTGACTGTGCTGACGAATTGGGTTTCGATGTTGGCGACTTTGCAGCACTTACAATTGCCCCTTCCGCATGGTTTATTACCTCCGATTGTTGATATCTCCTGTTTAGATACTTTAGATGTTACTAGAATATCTTTCAGGTTTTTGGGTCTGCGGCAAGCCATAACGGGAGGTGATGGAAAAATCTCTTTTAAGGAAGGATCATTTTCAATAAGACGCCAGTGTTTATGGACAATTGTTGCAAGATTTGTCAGGTGAGGACAACAAACGGAATTTAATTTGTCTGGGCCGTCTTTTCTTTGTATTCAAGAAGGTTTGTTTGATCTTTTTCTTTTGCTTTACCGAAAGCTTCTGAAATATTTTTGTTCTTATAACCTCTTGATTTGAGTTGCTGTCTGAGTTGCCCCAAACGATGGTTTAATTTTGATTCCGATGAACAAATCCGTTTTAGCCTGATGGCTTGGCTGTACGGAATGCTCCGGGAGCAGTGTTTCGGGTGACAGCTCTTCGGAGAGAGAAATTGGTGTTTATCAGTTTTTTTGGTGTGAAGGTCGGTTGTCATGACTCCGTTTTCTAAAGTTATTGTGGTGTCGAGAAACGCAATTTTCTCATTTGAAACTTCAGATGTGAACTTTATCAATTGATGAAAGATGTTACAGAAATCGAGAAATTCTTGCAGACTTCTGCAGTTTCGTTCCATTTGATGTCGATGTCATCAATATAACGGAGCCAAGATAAGGGTTTGTATGGTACATTCGAAAGGATGCGTTCTTCGAGACTCCCCATGAAAATGTTGGCAAAAGAAGGTGCCATTTCGGTTCCCATACTGGTACCGTCAATCTGCAAGTAGTGTTGGTCGTTGAATACAAAATTGTTGTTTTCAAGCACTAGTCTCGGCAACTGAACCAGACAGTCTGTTGGGGATGTTTATCCTTACGATTGTTCCATACTTGTTCACAAGCGACTATTCCTTCATTTTGGGGAATATTTGTGTATAAAGAAGACACATCCATCGATACCAAAATTGTGTTGTTTGGTAAGGGATTAAATGAATCCATTTTCTTCAAAAAATCTGTAGTATCTTGAATGTAAGATGGCATTGTTCTAACGTGTGGTCTAAGATGATTATCCACGAATTCCGATATTTTTTCGGTTGGATGGCCATTTGCAGATACTATCGGTCTTCCCGGAATCCCTTCTTTATGAAGTTTTGGGAGCAAGTAAAATCGACCGGCTGTGCAGGTTTCATCAGGGCGTAGATTGTCGTACGCAATTTTCTCATTTGAAACTTGTTACTATTTTTAGACATTATATATTATTCTTGCAGGCAACACGCATTACACATATGTTTGTGTGTAATCCTTTCATATCTATTTCCTGCTAAGATCATGGAACAAAGAACTTATTTTAACAAACTACGAAGTTTAACAAAACAGAAAATACAAGTTGAACATCATGTTTCAAACATTAATTTATATATTTATAACAACAAAATACCAAACGGATTGAATATTAAATTGACACCACAAACACCGGGTGCAAAGTCCTTCAGATTTATGAAACGTTGGGACGAAACTTTATTCAATTGTTCTTTTCGGCTTCTCCAACTTTTACTCTCCTTTTCTATCTATTCATATAAACAAATCAACTCTGGAATAAATGAAATGCTTTCTAAACCACCAATGTCCATTACTAACGGAGACATGGATTTAATCAAGAAAAGATTATCCGATATTGAAAGAATAGAAAGTCAAAATTACAAAAACCAGCAACATAAGAAATTCACCTGAGATGGTCTTAAACAGCAATTTTCAAATTTTGATATTTTGATTTTAAAAGAGAGTGATTTAAAACAACCAAGAAAAAGACGTTTTAAAAAACGGACACACCCCGCGGAGAATAATTTAGTTGTTAACCTGTCGTCAACAGAATTAACCAACTCCGAAGAAAAATTATTAAGTAGAGGTCTAAACTTCTGTCCTATACCAGCAAAGTTAATTTTAACATTAACAACCTACAATTGGAGACAGATGTGGATCAATTTGCAAGACGTCTTCGCCTAAAAGAACATTTTAATAGGCAACACAAAAAGCGAATGGAATCCAACAAGGAGTAAAAACGACAATTTAGAATCCTTTATATCATCTATTAAAACTGAAGTAAAATCATCAGTCAGTGCTAAACGTTTACGGAATCTCCCGGAACAAGAAAGCCAAGCCATTAATACTTTAAAAAGCCGTGATGATATTGTTATTAAACAAGCAGACAAAGGAAGTGCAGTTGTAGTGATCAACAAAACCGACTACATTGAAGAAGGGAATCGTCAGCTTTCAAATACAAAATTTTACAAACATTTAGAAAGTGATCCTACAAAAGAAATAAGTAAACAAATTAATGAGGTCCTTTCAGACATGAACAGCAAAAACACATAGATGACGACACGTACGACTATCTACGCCCTGATGAAACCTGCACAGCCGGTCGATTTTACTTGCTCCCAAAACTTCATAAAGAAGGGATTCCGGGAAGACCGATAGTATCTGCAAATGGCCATCCAACCGAAAAAATATCGGAATTCGTGGATAATCATCTTAGACCACACGTTAGAACAATGCCATCTTACATTCAAGATACTACAGATTTTTTGAAGAAAATGGATTCATTAAATCCCTTACCAAACAACACAATTTTGGTATCGATGGATGTGTCTTCTTTATACACAAATATTCCCAAAAATGAAGGAATAGTCGCTTGTGAACAAGTATGGAACAATCGTAAGGATAAACATCCCCCAACAGACTGTCTGGTTCAGTTGCTGAGACTAGTGCTTGAAAACAACAATTTTGTATTCAACGACCAACACTACTTGCAGATTGACGGTACCAGTATGGGAACCAAAATGGCACCTTCTTTTGCCAACATTTTCATGGGGAGTCTCGAAGAACGCATTCTTTCGAATGTACCATACAAACCCTTATCTTGGCTCCGTTATATTGATGACATCGACATCAAATGGAACGAAACTGCAGAACGTCTGCAAGAATTTCTCGATTTCTGTAACATCTTTCATCAATCAATAAAGTTCACATCTGAAGTTTCAAATGAGGAAATTGCGTTTCTCGACACCACCATAACTTTAGAAAACGGAGTCATGACAACCGACCTTCACACCAAAAAAACTGATAAACACCAATTAATCTCTCTGAAGAGCTGTCACCCGAAACACTGCTCCCGGAGCATTCCGTACAGCCAAGCCATCAGGCTAAAACGGATTTGTTCATCGGAATCAAAATTAAACCATCGTTTGGGACAACTCAGACAGCAACTCAAATCAAGAGGTTATAAGAACAAAAATATTTCAGAAGCTTTCGGTAAAGCAAAAGAAAAAGATCGAACAAACCTACTTGAATACAAAGAAAAGACGGCCCAGACAAAAAAAATCCCGTTTGTTGTTACCTTTCATCCTCACCTGACAAATCTTGCATCAATTGTCCACAAACACTGGCGTCTTATGGAAAATGATCCTTCCTTAAAAGAGATTTTTCCATCACCTCCCGTTATGGCTTACCGCAGACCCAAAAACCTGAAAGATATTCTAGTAACATCCAAAGTATCTAAACAGGAGTTATCAACAATCGGAGGTTATAAACCATGCGGAAGGGGCAATTGTAAGTGCTGCAAAGTCGCCAACATCGAAACCCAATTCGTCAGCACAGTCACAAAGAAAAAATACAACAATTTTATAACATCAAATTGCAAAACGCAAAATTGCATTTATGTTCTGACGTGTGGAACTTGCAAATTACAATATGTTGGTGAAACAGAAACACCATTTAACATTGGACTAAATAACTATCGGTCATTTTATACAAAAGAAAGGAACTACCCAATTACAAGACACCTTTTAAGAGCAGGACATGATTTTGAAAACGTCACCTTTCAGATCATTGAGAAAAATCAAAATTGGGATACACAAGGAAGACAAAAAAGAGAAGAGATTTTGGATGCACCAGTTACAAACTCTTGAATCTGATGGACTCAATGAGAGAGACGAAAAAATATTTAAAAGCAAATCAAAACCATAATTATTTTAAAATCATACAAATTAATTTATAGAAATTCATACAATTAATCGAACTATAAATGTGTTAAACTTTTATTCCATCTTCATGTAGTTGTAGCTACAAACATATTTTTGCAACATCAATCAATATGTTACACATTTCCTCAAATCTTGTATAGATTAAGCTACAAAAATATTTTTTTGTCATGCATCCGATTTCACCTTGAGAGATGCACACGCCTGATGAAGCTAATTTGTTTAGCGAAATATAGCGTATTTCTATTTAAAATCTAATAGAACTTTTCATGTATAAATTAGCGTGTTTAACTTATATTCTTAGACATTTATATAATTTTAATTCAGTAACTGTATCAGTTTATTTTCACAAACTGATCCACGCTTAAATAGATATAGATTGAATGATGATTGTTGCTATTTTTAGACATTATATATATATATATATATATATATATATATATATATATATATATATATAAATGTTAGATCTGTATATAGGTTTTAATCATTATTAAAAGACTCATTACGTGTATTCTTTGATATGCGATGTATTGTTGGTGAGTTTTGAAATCTCCAATAGGTGATTGTATCTTTAAAAAGAAAAGTATCAAGATCGTAACAACCTTTTAGTTATCTATCATTTTCTTCACTATTCTCAATCTTTTTGCTTTTATAAATTATTCATCTATTTAGATGTATTTAAGCTGCATTCGGCATACTGTTAAATTTATTAAGCTCTGATTATGTATATGCATATTAAGCCTGATCAAATTAATTTTAAATATCAGTAAACGGGTTTTAATTAATAGTTACTGATTTTTTTGGAGAAGAAATGAACACATTTGATAATCTTGGTAGATTGTTTGCCCAATTGTTTGTAATGAAAATTCTTTGAAGTTTGATACTGCACTTATGTTTGTTGTTGAAAAAAAGAAAATCACAAAAATAATGAACTCCGAGTAAAATTGTAAACGGAATGTCCCTAATCAAATTGCAAAATAAAATGATAAAACACATCAAACGAATGGACAACAATCGTCTTATTCTTTCTGTTTTGTTAATATTGAAGTACTGGATCTGCCATCACTATGTTGGATACCTAAACTACATAAGTGGTCCTTACAAACAACAGTATATTGCTGGGTCTTGCAAGTGCTCCACGAAACCTCTTTCGAAATTATTAACATCTATTTTATCAGCAATCAAAGACGGGCTTCAAAGTTATTGTGAAACTGCCTATTCTAGAGGGGGTGTGAATCAGATGCGGATACTTAAAAATTCTAAAGATCTTTTAGAGTACATACAATCTAACTCTCTTTCCTCGTGTAACAGTATTAAAACATTTGACTTTTCTACTCTTTACACTAGTATTCCACATTCCAAACTAAAAGACAAATTGAAAGAGTTGGTATTGCTTTGCTTCGTAAAAAAGAATGGTCAACGTAGATACAAGTATCTTGTCTTAGGGAGGGATAAATCCTACTTTGTAAAGGATCACTCTGATTCGAACAAAAAATTCTCTGAAACTGATATTATCAAGATTCTTGATTTCTTGATTGACAACACATTTGTTACGTTCGGAGGACGTGTTTTTCAACAGACTGTCCGCATTCCAATGGGAACAAACTGTGCCCTTCTTCTTGACGACTTGTTTCTTTATTATTATGAGGCTAACTTCATACAGAAGAAAGATAAGAAGTTAGCAATACCCTTTAACTCTACTTTTCGCTACATAGATGATGTTCATTCACTAAATAATTCAAAATTTGGTGACTGAAACGCAACTATCCAATCGAGCTAGAGATAAATGATACTACAGATACAGTTAAGTCGGCCTCATATCTTGACTTGACAATCAGGGTCGGTTGAAAACAAAACTTTATGACAAAAGAGATGATTTCAGCTTTCCAATTGTGAACTTTCCATTTCTAAGTAGCAACATTCTAGCAGCACCTGCATACGGGGTATATATCTCCCAATTGATACAATATTCCCGTGCTTGCATTTCCTATCATGATTTTTTTTATAGAGGGTTGCTGCTCACAAGGAAGCTATTAAACCAAGAGTTCCAAATGGTGAAGTTGAAATCATCCCTTCGTAAATTTTACGGACGCCATCACGAGTTGATTGACTGTTATGGAATAACCGTTTCACAAATGATATCGGATATGTTCCTTACGTCGTAACTACTATCCCCTTTCCTTTCATGAATGTGACCTACCGAATTAGACTATTTACCGGATTTGTTATCACATAAGCAACACGACGGGTGCCACATGTGGAGCAGGATCTGCTTACCCTTCCGGAGCACCTGATATCACGCCTAGTTTTTTGGTGTTTATTATTAAGTTTTCTATGATGTGTCGTGTGTGCTGTTGTTTGTTTGTCCTTTTCATTTTTAGCCATGGCGTTGTCAGTTTGTTTTAGATTTATGAGTTTGACTGTCCCTTTGGTATCTTTCGTCACTCTTTTATTCTAGACTTGGTGCAGGCGTTTTCATAAACACTTCTTACTTAAAACCTCAATTACATTAAAGACATGTACATTCAGTTTATGAAATATACAAAAGCTGTCATCATAATTCTTTTAAAAAGACCCTAATGACTGCTGACGACTATTGAAGCCAAAACAAAAGAAACATAGACCAATTGCAAAAAAATCATTTTACTAAAACTTAGATCCGTATTTTACGTCTTGTCGATCTTTCCGGAGATTACAAAGTGTTTTCTTAGTGTGTGGTTTTTAAATTGTTGCAGAAAAAAATATATTGAAAAAATTAGTCAGAAGATACCGTGGGGAATTCAAAACTCTTAAGTTGTAGAGAAACCAACAGTGCCATTGTATCTAAAAACCTGGAGACGCCAGTTACATAAACTGGTACACCAAACGATTGACTTAAAAACATAAACCAACCAAAAACTGGATTAGAACAGGGTTAGGAGATTCTGATCCACTAAATGCGTCAGAAATATTGCTCAAAAGGTCCATTAAAGAGGAGCGAGAGATACCAGAGGGACATTCAAACAACTAGATCGAAAATTAACTGATAACGCCAAGGCTAAAAAAAAAAATAAAAAAAAAAAAAAACGCCAGACAGACAATTTATAGAACGCCAGACACAACCTTTCAGAAGGAAGACTTCAATTTTATCACTTTGAACACTTGGTTCAATGTACAACAATCACAGTAGGTTTGTTGTGTGTAATTTTTGGAAGAACTGAATTCTTCCTTCGTTGTATTGGAAAGCTATGTTACATAATTGTTCTTACAACCAAATGTCCGATTCTTCACGAAACCTCTGTCTAAATTGTGAAAATTTATCAGCAATCAAATCTAAACTTGTCAGGTTTTTTTTTTTGTTTAAAACATACTG
Organism: Mytilus edulis; assembly: GCF_963676685.1. NCBI lineage: Eukaryota > Metazoa > Mollusca > Bivalvia > Mytilida > Mytilidae > Mytilus > Mytilus edulis. Next base: position 66,604,405 of record NC_092345.1, on the reverse strand, counting down.
TAGATAAAATCATCATAGATACCAGGACTAAATTTAGTATATACGTCAGACGCGCGTTTCGTCTACAAAAGACTCATCAGTGACGCTCGAATCCAAAAAAGTTTAAAAGGCCAAATAAAGTACGAAATTGAAGAGCATTGAGGACCAAAATGTGGCATGTATCGGGTGTGGGTACTTAATAAATCTAGAGATTTGTTAGACTACATAAAATATAAGTAATATTTCCCTTGAAATAGTATTTAAATATTGGACTTTCTATCCATTATCCAACAGAACATTTAAAAGAATTGGTTCTCCTTTGTTTAATAACATGAATTGCAAACCTAGAAATACCAATATTGTCTAAAGTGTGGATAAATCATAAAAAAAAAGTTACAGATTATAAGAACAAATGATCAGAAACTGACATTTTCAAAATGCTTGATTTCTTGATTGATAACATATTTGTTAAGTTTTGACAGAGACATAATATATTGTTTGTATACAAGTCACAGGTAACTAGAATTAACTTTTATTCCCACAGTCCGCTAGGGTACAAAATAATTTAACGTTTTGTGCTAACAATGAACACATGTATACAATCGAAATTAAAATATATTGACTAACTAGGAAAATAAATAATAAAAAAAGTGTTAAAGTCATATGAAACTTCAAATACAAAAAAATTATGCATATATTGTTTTAACTAAATGGCTAGGTTTTATTATAAAACTTGTGATCATATACTTTTTATTCAAGAACAATCTATAATTTGTCCAAATTTACAAGAAATTTCCTTATTTTTAATTGTTTGCTTCCAGTTCTCCTTTATGTTTTCCGTATGCAGAGAACACAGCGCAACCCTTTTCGTAAAAATCCGGTGTTCGCAATACGCATGGATCTGATATTGAAATAACGTATTTTCTTATTGTACATGTATACGTGCTCACTATCCATGCTTCTTTGATGATTGTTTACAAAGGTACCAATCGGCAAACTACGACATCCTACGCGTTAAAAGTGATAGCCAACACGTTTAAGGTGAAAATCAACGCATAAAACGTTTTACGTGTCACGGTACTTTTCTATCCTAAATTCATGTATTTAGTTTTGATGTTATATTTGTTATTCTCATCCTATTTTGTCTAATGCTTAATTCTTTTCTGTGTGGTTGACATTTAAATGTTGTGTCGTTGTTTTCCTTTATATTTAATGCGTTTCCCTCAGTTTTAGTTTGTAACCCGGTTTGGTTTTTTCTACTGATTTATTGAGTTTCGAACAGCGGTATACTTCTATTTCCTTTATTTATACGGTATGTTAAAACCGCCATACAACGCGAATAGCCTTATATACAAATGTATGAACATGTAGATTCTTTAAAAATATAACACGAAATAACGTATTTACAATTACAATATTTTGTTTTGTCTGTTGTTTCAAATCCTATTGAAATACAATGAGTTTCACAATTGTGTACTGCAAATATTGAACAGTATCAAATATTGCGTTGGCTTTTAAGGATAGCATGTTATAGCGTACACACAATGAATTAAAGTTTTAAATATATTCAGAGGGCCTGACACGTCTTCAAACATTCCCAGGGGTACATGTTTGTCTGTACTCTTGTGGTAAAATGTGGTGTAAACAAAGTCATATTCATCAATTATTCCAAAGAACCATAAATGGGAGGGCTTGCATTTCCAAAGAACCTTAAATGGATGGGCTTGCATTTTAACAACAATAATATGTTATTAAGTTTTTCAGTAAAGTCTCAAGGTTGTCTATTTTGTCTCGTGTTCTTATTTGGTAAGAATGTTTTTTTCGCACATGTGTTAACCATTTGTTAGCAATTATTCATCTGCCTTGTATAGTTATAACATCTATATATAACATATATTAACACTTCTAATTTATAAGAACCATTGTCGTTTGTTTGCTTTCGTAGAAGATACAGTTCCGTTAAGAAGGTAACGCTTGTTCTTTTTTCTCTGATCTCTCTTTAATTCATTTTTGTAAGTCGTATTTAATTGAGATAGGCATGAATTTCAATAATATATAGTTTTTTTAGTGTGAACTAATATTATTAATTTATATCACATCTTTTCGAAAGATAATCTAATCTGTTCAAAGACAATATCATTTATTACCATTCCCTCTGTTGTAGAAAGTTAAATGAATTTTAAATTGATGTTTTGTGATTTTTTGCAGGTAATATATTTTGTTATCAATAATCGATATGGGATATCAAAATTTAACGGAAATATACCTCAATATGAATTCAACTATGACTCAACGGGACCAGTTTCACAGCTTTTATTTAGTTACTCGCAGATTTACAGGATTGATATTATATCCCATCGTCAGCCTCTTTGGGCTTTTCGCCAATGCATTTGGTGTTATTGTTTTTACAAGAAGAGGGATGCGAACCCCTACAAATGTTTTCTGTATAGCACTTGCTGCAACTGATTCAACTAAAATCATAAATGATATACTGTACTTCGTTGTTGTTCTGATCACAGAGATACCTGGAGCAGATTGGAAGAGAATATTCATTTCGTTATATCCAGTTACTCATTACGTGTTTCACACCACTATGATGGCTGCTGCACTTTTAACAGTTGCAATTGCCATAGAAAGATATGTCGAAGTTTGCCATCCGCACAAGGCAAGATCAGTGTGTACAATTACTTTAGCTGCATCAACTTCAATCTGTATTTTGTTTTTTACAATCCTGATGTCAATTCCATATGCCTGTAAGTATACCATATCCGAACATGAAATGAATGGCACAATGATAGATCTAGATCTAACTGTAACAAAGTTGTGGGTGAAAGGCCCCTTTGCTATTAGTTTTACCTGGGTACACTATGTTCTGCGATCGCTTTTGCCGCTCGTTTTATTAATTGTGTTCAGTGCACGTATTATATATGCCTTACGTAGCCACCGCTTGGGAAATTCTAAGAAAAGAATAACTGTTTGTATTTTAGCTGTTATAGCGGTGTTTGTAATGTGCAATTTTCCAGATACGATCATGTCAACAATACTTAATACTGGTTATTATGAGGCATCATACTTAGTTCGGGGTTTTCGAGAGATCACAGACTTTTTCCTTTTACTTCAAACAACAACTAACATTGTCATATATTGTACTTTAAATAGGAGTTTTATGAAGACTTCGAAAGTGTTAATAAAAAAATGGAATCGTTGCAACCGCAGAGTAAGCTTTGATGACAAACCTAAAGAGCAAATACCACTTCGACGATACACAGTTGACAGTCTATTATCGTAACTTGCGGTCGACACCATAGGAGAGACATATTATGGTCTTATTATCTGTATGTTTATAGATACTAGAACACACCCGCGAAATCGCGGTCAGATATAGCTTGTGAATTGTTGTAGGATGATTTTTTGTAAAAGATATAGTGTATGGAGAATTTCATAAAAGGTATCAAAAGCTCTCTCCCTTTTTCCAAAGTCCGATATCTGTTTCCTTTCTGTTAATTTCAATTATTTTCGTGTGTCTGGCCTCAGACCACAACTATTTTTCTCTTTTGCTACAATGCTTCTTTTGGTAAAAGTAAAATCAAATAAAAAATTTGCACCATTTCAAACATGAAATAAATGTAACTGCTTATATATAGACCATTATTAGTCTAATAAAATATGCTTCTAGGACAATCCTATCAGTGTTTTTTCTTTTGAGAGCCTTATTTACATGTCAATGGTAAGATATGACTCATGTATAAATAACTAAGACCGACTAAGGCTTATTTGAGGGGTGGTCGGAGGGGACTTGATCTCGAAATCCCGAAATCGAAAAATATATTCCCGGATCCCGTAAGAATCAATCACCAAATCCAAGCTTAAAAACACCGGTCCTGCCCGTCTTAAAATCAAACTTACTTTCATTTTTGCCAAATCACTATTTTCCCTTTTAAAAATAAATTTTTATGCCCCATTTATGGGCATTATGTTTTCTAATCTGTGCATCCATGCGTTCGTTCGTTCGGTCGTCCGTCCGTCCGTCTGTCACGCTCCCGGTTAAAGTTTTTGGTCAAGGTAGTTATAGATGAAGTTGAGCATGTTTTACTTATTTTAATATATATGCAAGTGTTCGTGATGACCCCTTAAATAGTAAATATTCAAAGAAAGCAATAGAGAGAATACAGAGAGTCTCTATATATTTAAGTAGTATAATCGTAGTTTACATGTAGATAAACGTGAAAAATAATGTCCTCTATAAGAAGGTATAATAGTTGTGATTCTTGCGATCTAAACACGTACCATGATATGGAGAACGCGCTGAATGGCTTATTTATTTTTCATTTTTGTTATCCATCATACGATTGGTTGTACTTGTGTCACGTTTTACTTTTTTTTTAATATATATGCCAACTGGTATGACCCCTTAAATAGTAAACATTCAAAGAAAACAGTAGAAAGAATACATAGAGTCTCTATATATTCAAGTAGTATAATCGTAGTTTACATGTAGATAGACGCGAAAAATTATTGTTCTCTATAAGGAGGTAAAATAGTTGTGGTTCTTGCGATCTAAACACCATGATATGAAGAACGCTCCGATTGGCTTATTTATTTTTCATTTTTGTTATCTATCATACCATTGGTTGTATTTGTGCATGTTTCAAACCGGAAGTCTTATCTATGACTAAAAGTCAGTCCGATGACGGAGTCATATCTGGACTCCTATTTTGTAGTTTTTCTCCCAAAATAACTCAATCTGAATAATCATAAGAATGGATGACAAATGCAACTATGCATGTTACCTATAGGACACAGAGGCATGATGATTGATTTACTGTGGAAGGGGAGAGAAGCGACACACAAAATGAGGTCTTCTCGTTTAATAATATAGATGTTAATTGCCAGCAGTCCGTCACAATTATTTGCCATATTCAGTGTATACATATTGCGAATCCTGAAATATCATTTATACTGTATCTCCCATGCAAAATGATAAATGTATAGACGAAACATTAAATGTTTTTAAAATAAAATAACAGATATTATATCAAATTAATTGTTATTTAATATATGATACAGGCAAGAACACCAGACGGATTGATATCGCGCTATAGTCATCCAGATATGAAATTTCGCGAACAAAGCGTGCAAGAAATTATAAATCATTTACCTTAAGTACTTGAAATTCAAGAGATTTCGACACGAATAGCCCTTATTTCTGAAATAAAATCAAATTTATTTTAATTTTATACTCCCGTTTACGGGACATTTTATGGTATACTATGTCCGTCCGTCATCAGCATGTCGGACAGAAACTAAAACATGCTTTAACAAATTTACTTGATACTTTGGTTACTTGCTATATCTATTGGCGTGAGCTCCAAGTCGATTTATATTAATTTTAGATTTTACGTTTCGAGCTATTAGGTTCTTATCATTAACAATCACTCAAAAATGTTTTGAGCGGTACTCGTGAACTTTTTGTGAATTGTTTAAATCCATTGAGGTGATCTGTCTTTCGATTCTTGTAGATTTTAGCTCGTCAGACAATAGGAATGGACCAGAGACCAATTAGTGATGATACAGTTCGGCGTCGACTAAAATTTCGTAACCTTAGTTGTTGTCGTCCTGCCAGAGGACCTAATCTCACACCACGTCACCGCCGTGAACGACTACAGTGGGCCACCCATCGACAAAATTGGAGACATCAGCAGTGGAAAACTGTTATCTTTTCAGACGAAAACCGTTACTGCATTTCAGATGCAGATGGCAGGACACGGATCTGGAGAAGACAGGGCGAAAGGTATGCAGATAACTGTATGATGCGGAGAGATCAATGGGGAGGTCCAACCATTTTAATATGGGGCGGAATCGGCTTGAACCATAAATTAGGGTCTGCTGTTTTCCAGAATCTTGGACCAGGTAGAGGAAATGATGTTAATGCAGTCCGTTAAACCGGTTAAGTTCTGCGACCACATTTTGCACGCTATCAAAACACACTTTCCAGTATACTAATGCACGTGCGCATACTGCAAAAGCTGCAAGACTTTCTACCGCAAAAAAACATTACAATTATACTTGGACCCGCTCTAAGTCCGGTCTTAAGCCCCATAGAACATATTTGGGACGAGATTCAGATAAATCTGAATGACGTCCATCAAAGTCCGAGAACTGCTGTGGAACTTCGGGCATTTTTTCTGCAGTTGTGGGCTAGCATTCCTATGCACTTATCAACCGTCTGATTCGTTCATGTACAGGAGATGCCGGGCCGTAATGGAGGACACATAAGCTTCTGACTGGTGACCTGTATTAATTAATCCTGTGATATGGTGGTGAAAAACTTAACAATGAACAGTGAATGAATTGAAATGATGTGAATATTCCAAATAGCACAGCACATTACCAACTCGGGTTCTCTGTTTGATCAAGTCAGTGTGGTTTTTTCTACGCTGTACTAGGTTGGCAGCTGGACTTGATCAAAATAAAATAAAACCAACGATATCCTTTACATTTTACCATAATAACGTCCTCGGAGCTCTGTTGAATCAAGTAAGTGTTGGTTTTTCTACGTTATAAAGGTTCGAAGAGTTTACACGGATCATATAGTGATCATATTACTATAAAATTTGGGATGTGAAATACCGTTTTTAATAAGATTTCTTCAGTTACAGCTAAATTTACTCATCAAATTTTTGTATGACTATCGATGAAAGAATTTAGTAAAAGCTTTTAGGTCTATAACCCCTTCTGTGGCTTGTTTATTACGAAATTTTCAAGCAGCAATAGTATCAAAACAACAAAGATAATGGATAATAGAGATGGGGCATTTTGGACTTATATCAAGGGGAAACTTCGTGCATGGTATTGTTATTTATAGTGTAATTGCATTTAGTAGAAAAAGAGAATTTGTTAAAAATAAAACCAACATTTTTGTAGAAAATCCAGATTTTAATACAGAAATTTTTGTTATACTGTAAATTCAGAAATTATTGCGTTCATTTATTATTGCGATTTTGTCATTTTAAATTAAATGCGATTTTAATTATTACGATTTTGAGAAAAGTCATGCTTAATTCAGTTAAGATATTACAAAATGCGAGTTTTAAATTTTTGATGCATTTACAACTCTGTCGCATTATTCGCAATAATAAAAACCTCGCAATAATTTCTGAATTTACAGTACTCATTTATTTTTCTATGATCAGGTAGTGTTTATTTTTTATAAAAAGTCCTAAACAACCTTTAAATTCCAAAATACCTCGTGCTATGTCAATAAAGTCGAGTTCACACTAAATGGTGTACTTGAATTGGTCCATATTTGTATTTGTTTTAACCAATATCTAAATTTATAAACTTGTTATAAGGAAATCCATGCTTGCACTGCATGCAATAATCATATATCTATCAAGCATCGACTTTCCAAATATAAGAGTAAAAGTGGAAAGACTGGATTTTCTATTAAATTTCCACTATAAATTCAAATTCAAATATAATTTATTGCTAATCAAAGCGTCCACAAGGAGCAGATCAATCAACATCAATTACATACAAATGATTACAAGTGATTCAATATGATTAAGACACAATGTTATAAAAAAATAATAATAATAATTAAAAACCAATTGTTCAGAGAACAATTGTAGGTCTTTCCACTAGAAAAGATCTTTTTTGATATTGAAATATTAAAAATCAGTTTAAAATGTTAGTTCCTATGGCTGTATGATGTATTTATATGAATTTAAAGCAAAGGTCAAAATCTAGAACGTCATATTAACCTATGACCTTGACCTCAATTTCAAGTTCACAAACCAAGGACCTTAAATCAAAAGACCCAAGGTCTTTAATATGTTTGGTTTATTAGTAATATCACTTTACGCGTAATTCTAAATGTAAGATGGGCAAAAACTCCTATTTATTGTCTGCGCACCCTTTCAATCAAAATATACAAGTAAGGACATGTCGCAACTAACAATTTATGAAAAATTATTTGTCGATATGTCATAAGGTATTTGAAAATAAATGAAAATAAGCCAAAATCAATATGACCTTGACCTTTGACCTTGACCTCATTTTTATTATTTTCGACCAAGGACCCCAAATCTAAAGACCCTATGTCTTTATCACTTATGGTTTACCATTTAGAAATGCATATCACTTAATTTAAGGGAAAAGGGGGAATAACTCTCATATGGAGTCTCCGTAAAGCTTCGGTCCAAATGAATATCCTAATCCTGAAGATGTAACGAGCAATTTGGTAAAATAAATTTGTCGTAATCTTTAACGGTTGCGAAGGAGTAGTGGCCACAAGAAAAACAGTGTTTGGGGAGATAACTCTTACAACGTAAAGTATTTTGTTACACAGTTGTAAATTTTTAAAGCGTATAAACTATACGATACCATATTCCAAATATCTATCTTTTGAAACATCAATAATACGCAAGAAAAAAAATTAGGCGGAAGAAAAAAAAAAAAAAAAATAATAATAATTAAAAACCAATTGTTCAGAGAACAATTGAAGGTCTTTCCACTAGTAAAGATCTTTTTTGATATTGAAATATGAAAAATCAGTTTAAAATGTTAGTCTCTATGGCTTTATGATGTATTTATATGAATTCAAAGCAAAGGTCAAAATCTAGAACGTCCTTTTAACCTATAACCTTGACCTCAATTTCAAGGTCACAAACCAAGGACCTTAAATCAAAAGACCCTAGGTCTGTAATATGTATGGTTAATGAGTTATATCACTTTAGGCATGATTTTAAATATAAGATGGGCGAAAACTATCATTTATTGTTTACGCACCCTTCCAACCAAAATTTATAAGTTACAAAATGTCGCAACTCACAATTTAGTAAAAATAATTTGTCAATATCTTGCACGGTTGTTGAAAATAAGAGAAAATAAGCCAAAATCAAAATTTAGAATATGACCTTGACCTTTGACCTTGACCTTATTTTCATTTTTTGGACCATGGAACTTAAATCCAAAGACCCTAGGCCTATATCACTGATGGTTTACCAGTTAGAATTGCATATTACTTATATCAAATGCATAAGGGGAAATAACTCTCATATGGAGTCTCCGGATAGCTTCGGTTCAAATGAATATCCTAATCCTGAAGATGTAACAAGCAATTTGGTAAAATAAATTTGTCGCAATTTTTTACGGTTGCGAAGGAGTAGTGGCCACAAGAAAAACAGTGTTTGGGGAGATAACTCTTACAACATAAAGTATTTTGTTATGCAGTTGTCAATTTTTAAAGCGTATAAACTATACGACATCATATTCCAAATATCTAAGCGACAACTTATTAAACAACAATACTACGCAAGAAAAAAAATTAGGAGGAAGAAAAAAAAAAAAAAAAAAAAATTAAAAACCAATTGTTCAGAGAACAATTGAAGGTCTTTCCACTAGTAAAGAGCTATTTTGATATTGAAATATGAAAAATCAGTTTAAAATGTTAGTTCCTATGGCTTTATGATGTATTTATATGAATTTAAAGCAAAGGTCAAAATCTAGAACTTTCTTTTTAACCTATGACCTTGACCTCAATTTCAAGGTCACAAACCAAGGACCTTAAATCATAAGACCCAAGGTCTTTAATATGTTTGGTTAATGAGTAATACCACTTTATGCGTAATTCTAAATGTAAGATGGACAAATACTCCCATTTATTGTATGCGCACCCTTTCAACCAAAATATACAAGTAAGGACATGTCGCAACTAACAATTTAGAAAAAAATATTTGTCGATATGTCATAAAGTATTTGAAAATAAGTGAAAATAAGCCAAAATCAAATTTTAGAATATGACCTTGACCTTTGACCTTGACCTTATTTTCATTTTTTTGGACCAAGGATCTCAAATCAAGAGACCCTAGGTCTCTATCACTTATGGTTTACCAGTTAGAAACGCATATCACCTATATCAAATACATAAGGGGGAATAACTCTCATATGGAGTCTCTGGATAGCTTCGGTCAAAATTAAAATCCTAATCCTGAAGATGTAACGAGCAATTTGGTAAAATAATTTTGTCGTAATCTTTTACAGTTGCGAAGGAGTAGTGGCCACAAGAAAAACAGTGATTGGGGAGATAACTCTTACAACGTAAAGTATTTTGTTACGCAGTTGTAAATTTTTAAAGCGTATAAACTATACGATATAATATTCCAAATATCTAAGCGACAACTTATTAAACAACAATACTACGCAAGAAAAAAATTAGGCGGAAGAAAAAAAAAATAATTAAAAACCAATTGTTCAGAGAACAATTGAAGGTCTTTCCACTAGTAAAGAGCTATTTTGATATTGAAATATGAAAAATCAGTTTAAAATGTTAGTTCCTATGGCTTTATGATGTATTTATATGAATTTAAAGCAAAGGTCAAAATCTAGAACGTCCTTTTAACCTATGACCTTGACCTCAATTTCAAGGTCACAAACCAAGGACCTTAAATCATAAGACCCAAGGTCTTTAATATGTTTGGTTAATGAGTAATACCACTTTACGCGTAATTCTAAATGTAAGATGGACAAAAACTCCCATTTATTGTATGCGCACCCTTTCACCCAAAATATACAAGTAAGGACATGTCGCAACTAACAATTTAGGAAAAAATATTTGTCGATATGTCATACGGTATTTGAAAATAAGTGAAAATAAGCCAAAATCAAATTTTAGAATATGACCTTGACCTTTGACCTTGACCTTATTTTCATTTTTTTGGACCAAGGATCTCAAATCAAGAGACCCTAGGTCTCTATCACTTATGGTTTACCAGTTAGAAACGCATATCACCTATATCAAATACATAAGGGGGAATAACTCTCATATGGAGTCTCTGGATAGCTTCGGTCAAAATAAAAAACCTAATCCTGAAGATGTAATGAGCAATTTGGTAAAAATAATTTTGTCGTAATCTATTACGGTTGCGAAGGAGTAGTGGCCACAAGAAAAACAGTCATTGGGGAGATAACTCTTACAATGTAAAGTATTTTGTTACGCAGTTGTAAATTTTTAAAGCGTATAAACTATACGATATCATATTCCAAATATCTAAGCGACAACTTATTAAACAACAATACTACGCAAGAAAAAAATTAGGCGGAAGAAAAAAAAAATAATAATTAAAAACCAATTGTTCAGAGAACAATTGTAGGTCTTTCCACTAGTAAAGATCTATTTTGATATTGAAATATGAAAAATCAGTTTAAAATATTAGTTCCTATTGCTTTATGATGTATTTATATATGAATTTAAAGCAAAGGTCAAAATCTAGAACGTCGTATTAACCTATGACCTTGACCTCAATTTCAAGGTCACAAACCAAGGACCTTAAATCAAAAGACCTTAGGTCTTTAATATGTTTGGTTAATGAGTAATACCACTTTACGCATAATTCTAAATGTAAGATGGACAAAAACTCCCATTTCTTGTATGCGCACCCTTTCAACCAAAATATACAAGTAAGGACATGTTGCAACTAACAATTTATGAAAAATTATTTGTCAATATGTCATACGGTATTTGAAAAGAAGTGAAAATAAGCCAAAATCAAAATTTAGAATATGACCTTGACCTTTCACCTTGACCTCATTTTCATTTTTTGGGACCAAGGACCTCAAATCTGAAGACCCTAGGTCTCTATCACTTATGGTTTACCAGTTGGAAATGGATATCACTTAATTAAATGGAAAAGGGGGAATAACTCTCATATGGAGTCTCCGTAAAGCTTCGGTCCAAATGAATATCCTAATCCTGAAGATGTAACGAGCACTTTGGTAAAATAAATTTGTCGTAATCTTTAACGGTTGCGAAGGAGTAGTGGCCACAAGAAAAACAGTGTTTGGGAAGATAACTCTTACAACGTAAAGTATTTTGTTACGCGGTTGTAAATTTTTAAAGCGTATAAACTATACGATATCATATTCCAAATATCTAAGCGACATCTTTTGAAACATCAATACTACGCAAGAAAAAAATTAGGCGGAAGAAAAAAAAAAATAATAATAATCAGAACAAAACCTATAGGTCTTTCCACGGAAAGGTGGAAAGACCTAATAATAATAATCAGAACAAAAACAATAAGTCTTTCCACAGAAAAGTGGAAAGACTTAATAATTAAAAACCAATTGTTCAGAGAACAATTTTAGGTCTTTCCACTAGTAAAGATCTATTTTGATATTGAAATATGAAAAATCAGTTTAAAATATTAGTTCCTATTGCTTTATGATGTATTTATACGAATTTAAAGCAAAGGTGAAAATCTAGAACGTCGTATTAACCTATGACCTTGACCTCAATTTCAAGGTCACAAACCAAGGACCTTAAATCAAAAGACCTTAGGTCTTTAATATGTTTGGTTAATGAGTAATACCACTTTACGCATAATTCTAAATGTAAGATGGACAAAAACTCCCATTTCTTGTATGCGCACCCTTTCAACCAAAATATACAAGTAAGAACATGTTGCAACTAACAATTTATGAAAAATTATTTGTCAATATGTCATACGGTATTTGAAAAGAAGTGAAAATAAGTTAAAATCAAAATTTAGAATATGACCTTGACCTTTGACCTTGACCTCATTTTCATTTTTTGGGACCAAGGACCTCAAATCTGAAGACCCTAGGTCTCTATCACTTATGGTTTACCAGTTGGAAATGGATATCACTTAATTAAATGGAAAAGGGGGAATAACTCTCATATTGAGTCTCCGTAAAGCTTCGGTCCAAATGAATATCCTAATCCTGAAGATGTAACGAGCACTTTGGTAAAATAAATTTGTCGCAATCTTTAACGGTTGCGAAGGAGTAGTGGCCACAAGAAAAACAGTGATTGGGGAGATAACTCTTACAACGTAAAGTATTTTGTTACGCGGTTGTAAATTTTTAAAGCGTATAAACTATACGATATCATATTCCAAATATCTAAGCGACATCTTTTGAAACATCAATACTACGCAAGAAAAAAATTAGGCGGAAGAAAAAAAATAATAATAATTAAAAACCAATTGTTCAGAGAACAATTGAAGGTCTTTCCACAAGTAAAGGTCTATTTTGATATTAAAATATGAAAAATCAGTTTAAAATGTTAGTTCCTATGGCTTTATGATGTATTTATATGAATTTAAAGCAAAGGTCAAAATCTAGAACGTCCTTTTAACCTATGACCTTGACCTAAATTTCAAGGTCACAAATCAAGGACCTTAAATCATAAGACCCTAGGTCTTTAATATGTTTGGTTAATGAGTAATACCACTTTACGCGTAATTCTAAATGTAAGATGGACAAAAACTCCAATTTATTGTATGCGCACCCTTTCAACCAAAATATACAAGTAAGGACATGTTGCAACTAACAATTTAGGAAAAAATATTTGTCAATATGTCATACAGTATTTGAAAATAAGTGAAAATAAGCCAAAATCAAATTTTAGATTATGACCTTGACCTTTGACCTTGACCTTATTTTCATTTTTTTCGACCAAGGATCTCAAATCAAGAGACCCTAGGTCTCTATCACTTATGGTTTACCAGTTAGAAACGCATATCACTTATATCAAATGCATAAGGGGAAATAACTCTCATATGGAGTCTCCAGATAGCTTCGGTCCAAATGAATTGCCTAATCCTGAAGAAGTAACGAGCAGTTTGGTAAAATAAATTTGTCGTAATCTTTTACGGTTGCGAAGGAGTAGTGGCCACAAGAAAAACAGTGTTTGGGAAGATAACTCTTACAACGTAAAGTATTTTGTTACGCAGTTGTAAATTTTAAAAGCGTATAAACTATACGACATCATATTCCAAATATCTAAGCGACATCTTTTGAAACATCAATACTACGCAAGTAAAAAATTTAGGCGGAAGAAAAAAAAAAAAAAAATAATAATAATCAGAACAAATACAATAGGTCTTTCCACGGAAAAGTGGAAAGACCTAATTAAAAACCAATTGTTCAGAGAACAATTGTAGGTCTTTCCACTAGTAAAGATCTATTTTGATATTGAAATATGAAAAATCAGTTTCAAATGTTAGTTCCTATGGCTTTATGATGTATTTATATGAATTTAAAGGAAAGGTCAAAATCTAGAACGTTGTATTAACATATGACCTTGACCTCAATTTCAATGTCACAAACCAAGGACCTTAAATCAAAAGACCCTAGGTCTTTAATATGTTTGGTTAATGAGTAATACCACTTTACGCGTAATTCTAAATGTAAGATGGACAAAAACTCCCATTTCTTGTGTGTGCACCCTTTCAACCAAAATATACAAGTAAGGACATGTCGCAACTAACAATTTTGAAAAAAATATTTGTCGATATGTCATACGGTATTTAAAAATAAGTGAAAATAAGCCAAAATCAAATTTTAGAATATGACCTTGACCTTTGACCTTGAACTTATTTTCATTTTTTTGGACTAAGGATCTCAAATCAAGAGACCCTAGGTCTCTATCACTTATGGTTTACCAGTTAGAAACGCATATCACCTATATCAAATACATAAGGGGGAATAACTCTCATATGGAGTCTCTGGATAGCTTCGGTCAAAATTAAAATCCTAATCCTGAAGATGTAACGAGCAATTTGGTAAAATAATTTTGTCGTAATCTTTTACTGTTGCGAAGGAGTAGTGGCCACAAGAAAAACAGTGTTTGGGGAGATAACTCTTACAATGTTAAGTATTTGGTTACGCCATTGTCAGTATTTAAAGCGTATAAACTATATGATATCATATTCCAAATATCTAAGCGACATCTTTTGAAACATCAATATTACGCAAGAAAGGAATTAGGCGGAAGAAAAAAAAAAATAATTAAAAACCAATTGTTCAAAGAACAATTGAAGGTCTTTCCACAAGTAAAGATCTATTAAATTATCAAAATATTAAAAATCAATCAAAAATGTCAGTTCCTATGACTTTATAATGTATAAATATGAATTTGAAGCAAAGGTCAAAATCTAGAACGTCCTATTAACCTTTGACCTTGACCTCAATTTCAAGGTCACCAACCAAGGATCTCAAATAAAAAGATCCTAGGTCTGTAATATGTATGGTTAATGAGTTATATCACTTTAGGCATGATTTTAAATATAAGATGGGCGAAAACTCTCATTTATTGTTTACGCACCCTTCCAACCAAAATTCATAAGTTACAACATGTCGCAACTAACAATTTAGTAAAAATAATTTGTCGATATCTTTTAAGGTTTTTAAAAATAAGGGAAAATAAGCCAAAATCAAAATTAAGAATATGACCTTTGACATTTGACCTTGACCTCATTTGCATTTTTTTGGACCAAGGAACTTAAATCCAAAGACCCTAGGCCTATATCACTGATGGTTTACCAGTTAGAAACGCATATCACTTATATCAAATGCATAAGGGGAAATAACTCTCATATGGAGTCTCCGGATAACTTCAGTCCAAATGAATATCCTAATCCTGAAGAAGTAACGAGCAATTTGGTAAAATAAATTTGTCGTAATCTTTTACGGTTGCGAAGGAGTAGTGGCCACAATAAAAACAGTGTTTGGGGAGATAACTCTTACAACGTAAAGTATTTTGTTACGCAGTTGTAAATTTTTAAAGCGTATAAACTATACGACATCATATTCCAAATATCTAAGCGACATCTTTTGAAACATCAATACTACGCAAGAAAAAAAATTAGGCGGAAGAAAAAAAAAAAAAATAATAATTAAAAACCAATTGTTCAGAGAACAATTGTAGGTCTTTCCACTAGTAAAGATCTATTTTGATATTGAAATATGAAAAATCAGTTTCAAATGTTAGTTCCTATGGCTTTATGATGTATTTATTTGAATTTAAAGCAAAGGTCAAAATCTAGAACGTTGTATAAACCTATGACCTTGACCTCAATTTCAAGGTCACAAACCAAGGACCTTAAATCAAAAGACCCTAGGTCTTTAATATGTTTGGTTAATGAGTAATACCACTTTACGCGTAATTCTAAATGTAAGATGGACAAAAACTCCCATTTCTTGTGTGCGCACCCTTTCAACCAAAATATACAAGTAAGGACATGTCGCAACTAACAATTTTGGAAAAAATATTTGTCGATATGTCATACGGTATTTAAAAATAAGTGAAAATAAGCCAAAATCAAATTTTAGAATATGACCTTGACCTTTGACCTTGACCTGATTTTCATTTTTTTGGACTAAGGATCTCAAATCTGAAGACCCTAGGTCTCTATCACTTATAGTTTACAAGTTAGAAACGCATATCACCTATATCAAATACATAAGGGGGAATAACTCTCATATGGAGTCTCCGGTTAGCTTCGGTCAAAATTAAAATCCTAATCCTGAAGATGTAACGAGCAATTTGGTAAAATAATTTTGTCATAATCTTTTACGGTTGCGAAGGAGTAGTTGCCACAAGAAAAACAGTGTTTGGGGAGATAACTCTTACAACGTTAAGTATTTTGATACGCCATTGTCAGTATTTAAAGCGTATAAACTATATGATATCATATTCCAAATATCTAAGCGACATCTTTTGAAACATCAATATTACGCAAGAAAAGAATTAGGCGGAAGAAAAAAAATAATAATAATAATCAGAACAAAACCTATAGGTCTTTCCACGGAAAGGTGGAAAGACCTAATAATCAGAACAAATACAATAGGTCTTTCCACGGAAAGGTGGAAAGACCTAATAATAATAATCAGAACAAAACCTATAGGTCTTTCCACGGAAAGGTGGAAAGACCTAATAATCAGAACAAAACCTATAGGTCTTTCCACGGAAAGGTGGAAAGACCTAATAATAATCAGAACAAATTCAATAGGTCTTTCCACGGAAAGGTGGAAAGACCTAATTATTAAGACAAGTAGAAGAATACAACAAGCACAGTGTGTAATAGTATAACTAGGTTAAAAAAAATGGGGTGTCACTGGGCATTACTATATCTATATATCACTTAAGGAAACTTTCCTGTACGAGGATAAATTTTCTATGAGTTTCTGGAGTATGAAAATATCTTCAGTGGACATTAGCCAAATAAATTGTGATTTAATATCTAAACCACTAAAATTTTTAAACTGTTGTTTTATTTCATTTAAAAATTTGAAACGAATATTTGAAAGTTTGTGGCACTGACGAAGAAAATGAATTTCATCCTCAACCTCAGTACCACACAATTTACAGATACGTTCTGACACTGTCAGATTTGTGTACATTCCCCTCTCAATCTCTAAATCGTGAGCACTCTTTTCCTGCTCATCATGTAGAGATTTTGAGAGCCTCTTTTAATAATAAATCATCGTTTTTTTTTTTTAAACGTATATAGTATTTAAACATATTTAATAAAACCTCCAAAAATATCTGCCTAGTTCACCCATAACTGCAATATTTGTTGCTTTTTTACTTACTCCAAGTATAAATTTACAAAAGCTTAAATGAGCCTTCTCTACTGCCAGGTCTCCACATAGGTTTTTGAAATACTTATCCCCTTGAGTGTTTAGTTTGTGAAAGTTAATGTCGCCCCATATTTCACTGTCATACATTAAGACTGATTTAACTGTATGGTCAAAAATATGAAGTAGAGTTTTTATTTCTGGTTTATGACCTGAGAAACATTTTTATAGTTTAAATAAGGCCTTTAGCCCTCTATTATACATTTCATGTAGGGCATCTGTAAATTTGCCATTAATACTAAATTTGCCACCCAAGTAGGTATATTTTTTGTGTTTGTTAGGGGGGTATCATTTAAATGAAATTGAGTAAAAAGAAGTCTACCAGAATTGCTAAAAATCATGTCTTTTGACTTTGGATTTAGTAGTATTAACTTCCAGTCCACAATTATTGCAACAGATCTGTAGTTTTATCAAGACAATCTTGTAGACCCCTAGGAGTTTCAGAAAGCAAAATTAGATCATCTGCATACATCAGACAATTAAGTTTTGTATTATTTAGTTTAACTGGAAAGCAATCCTCATC
Organism: Mytilus edulis; assembly: GCF_963676685.1. Taxonomy (NCBI): domain Eukaryota; kingdom Metazoa; phylum Mollusca; class Bivalvia; order Mytilida; family Mytilidae; genus Mytilus; species Mytilus edulis. The sequence goes on along the minus strand of NC_092345.1, from coordinate 66,586,458 downwards.
AAATATATCTGAAATATCATTAACAAAAGTGTTGTATAAGATGGGACTTCAATGATCTCCCTGTCTCACTCCTATAAAAGATGAAAAAGTGTGAGTTACATGATTAGGGTCAATTTTCACTGACAATAAAGTTTTACTATACATATCTTTAACAACATTATAAAACAGATCACTTACACCAAGTTTTTTTGATTTATAAAATAAGCCTTCATGCCAAACTTTATCAAAGGCTTTTTTTAAATTAATAAAGCAGGTATACAAATGTTTTAAACCTGTTTGAGTATATTTATCAATAAGACATTTCATGACAAACATATGATCTGAAGTACGCTTGCCTTTGCAGAAACCAATTTGCTCAGGACAAATGATATTTCTCTTAATTCAAACTTTTTCTAATATTTTAGTAAGAATTTTTGTAAATACTTTACTGAGACAACTAGTCACAGTTAGTCACGATAATTTGATAGATCATCCTTTGAAACATTTTTAAATAGGGCAGTTATAAAACCATTAGCCCATGTCTGAGGATAGTTTCCAGTTGAAAGTATTTTTATTAAAAACATGATTTAAACTTTTTATTAGAAAACTTTGACTGTTTTTTTATCATTTCATTTGAAATACTGTCAGGGCCAAATGATTTTTTATTCTTTAATGTATGAATTGCATCAGAAATTTCTTTATCTATGATAAGGATGTCTAACTCAGTAAAAACTTTAGCATTTTCCAAATGAAGTAAAAATTCTATTATATTAGAAGAAGGAGTTACTGGTTTTTTGTTAAGATCTTTAAAATAGATAAACTCATCATAGATACCAGGACTAAATTTTGTATATAAGTCAGACGCGCGTTTCGTCTACAAAAGACTCGATCAGTGACGCTCGAATCAAAAAGTGAAAAAAAGGCCAAATAAAGTACGAAATTGAAGAACATAGGGGACCAAAGTTCCTGAAAGTTTTGCCAAATCCAGCTTAGGTAATCTATGCCTGAGGTAGAAAAGCCTTAGTATTTCAAAAATTCTAAATTTTGTAAACAGTTAATTTATACATATAACCATTTCAATGATAATTCATGTCAGCACAAAAAGTGCTGACTACTGGGCTGGTGATACCCTCGGGGAAATAAATCTCCACCAGCAGTGGCATCGACCCAGTGGTTGTAAATAAACTCATCATAGATACCAGGACTAAATTTTGTATATACGCCAGACGCGCGTTACGTCTACAAAAGACGAATCAGGGACGCTCGAATCCAAAAAAGTTAAAAAGGCCAAATAAAGTACCAAATAGCTCACTCCGTGCTTGTTATATTTGATGATTTTTCTGTTTTTTTTGTCTGAATTTTTAAGGGATTATAATAAAGTTCAATAACTTTTCGGGTTATCCTCACGTAACTTATCAAGTTGATCTATAAGATCAGCACGGAATTCTCTATATTTAGTTTTTCTTGCTTTTCTGTATTTTTTCAGTAAAGCAAAGAATGAGGATCTAATATAAGGATCTTTTATATATTTTTTATAAAGCTTTTCTTTATCTCATAACTGTTTTTTTCATATTTATGAGGGGTAGGTCAAACCATTTAGACTGTTGACTTTTATTCACTTTAGCAGTACCATTTACCTTTTTTATAATCTTAGAAATATAAGCTGCCGTATAAAGGATATTATTCAGATCAAATATGTTAGCATTGAATCAACACAAGGGTACATGATCCTTCAGTAATTTATGGTAACGAAATCACCGACTTCATAATTTATCAGTGATGCATTAGTTACATATACGTTCGTTTAAGGTTCATGTGGACCCTATGGCTGAAATTGTCGTATTTTCCCCTCAAAATTTACTCTGTGCATCTGGACAAGTTTTAAGGCATAGCATGCCCTAGATAAATAGAATTCAAATACATTGTATGAATCAGAAAATTCATTACTTAACTGGATTTTCCGTGCACTTTTTTCGTCCCTGCAGAAGATGATAAAATGAACAAACAGTTGATTTTCTCTTGATATGGTCCACTCAGGTACACAGTTTAAATCACCAATTATTGTCTGATATATATTGTCCATGTCAATTAAAAACGCTCACTTCAATTATTACCTGTGGGGAAGGTCTCAAACCTGTTTCCCAATTTAGTTTATTTTGGCACCTTCTGGAGGAATACAAAAAGTGCACTGCAAAATTCTGGTAAGTTTGTTTTTTCTTAAACATTAAACACATTTGAAATTTATTTATCTAGGGCATGCTATGCCTGAATTTTTTTACAGATGCGCAGGGGTTGTCTGTACTCAGAGTAAATTGTAAGGTGAAAATATGGCCATTTTAGCCAAAG